>NC_080386.1:101219680-101297439 GCF_014773155.1 Arachis stenosperma | reverse complement strand
TCTCTTTTCTTTTGCTTGAGGACAAGCAAACCTCTAAGTTTGGTGTGCTTTTCCATGATCACTAAGCCAAGATTCTCAATATCATGGCTCCTAAAGGAAAACAACCAATTTAAGAGGAAAGAAAGAGACTAATCCAAGAATCTTTGGAATCAGAGAAGTTCTTAACTAAAGAACATGAAGACCATTATCACAAATAATGGGTCTGAGGTCAGTGATCCCGAAGTTAAATTTGATCTAAAAGAAGATGAATATCCGGGATCCAAGAGCAATTTGAAACAGAGGATGGGAAGTTCTAACCAATCATGAGACAAAGGTTGGAAGGAACATGGTTCAGGAATTCTACTCAATCTGTGGCTGACAGATAAGCAGAGAATGACTGGAACCGCTTACCATACTACAGAACTATGGTCAGAGGGAAAGTTATGTACTTTCATCTGGACAAAATAAGAGAAATCTTCAAGTTGCCTCAACTACAAGATGATCCTGACTCCTTTAATAGGAGGATGGTGAGAGTAGATAAAGGGTTGGATCAAGTCTAGAGGACATATGCCTCCCTGGAACTAAGTGGATACCATTCTACGGGTGTCCCTAACCAACTCAAGAGGGGAGACCTCAAACCAATTGCAAGAGGTTGGCTAGACTTTATTGGGCGTTCCATATTGCCCACTAGCAACCGTTCTGAGGTTACAATCAAGAGAGCAGTGATGATTCATTGCATTATGCTTGGAAAAGAAGTGGAGGTTCATCATGTGATTGCTTGTGAGATCTACACAATTGCAAATAAAAATTCCACTGAAGCCAAACTGGCTTTACCCAAGCTTAATCTCCTTGCTCTGTAAAGAGGCTGGGGTGAAGATGGGAGTAGATGAATTCATACCCATTGAACATCCAATCACCAAGAAGTCAATGGAAGGACAAATGCAAGAAAACTCTATCAAAAGGAGGGCGCAGGAGTTCCTCCCTGAATTTCCTGAAATTGGCTACTGGGCCAGCCTAGAAGCATCTATCACCAAGTTGCAAGAAACTATGGAGCAACTTAGGGAAGAACAGCAGAATCAGAACTGCATGCTCTGCAAATTGCTGAAGGAACAAGAGAAGCAGGGGCGTGAAATCCAAGAGATGAAACGCCAAAAGCTCTCCTCCCAAGCTGAGGGAGCATCCACTTCTCAAAATCAAGGTTGTTGAGTCCTAACTCTGTGAAAACCTCTATCATTAGGAGCCTATTTCTTTCGTTTTTTTAGTCTCATCCTATACTTATTTTTGAGTCTTGTTCTTAATTCATAATTAATAAAACTTAAAGTTTATGCCTTAAAGCTATGAATGTCCTATGAATCCATCACCTCTCTTAAATGAAAAATGCTTTAATCACAAAAGAACAAGAAGTACAGGATTTCGAAATTTATCCTTGAAACTAGTTGAATTAGTTTGATGTGGTGACAATACTTTTTGTTTTCTGAATGAATGCTTGAACAGTGCATATGTCTTTTGAATTTGTTGTTTTGAGAATGTTAAAATTGTTGGCTCTTGAAAGAATGAGGAGAAAGAGAACTGTTATTGAGGATCTGAAAAATCATCAAATTGATTCTTGAAGCAAGAAAAAGCAGTGAAAAAAAAATTTTCGAAAAAAGAAAAAAAAAAAAAGAAAGGAGAAGAAAGAAAAAAAAAGAAAAAGAAAGAAATAAAGTTGTGAACCAAGGCAAAAAGAGTGTGCTTAAGAACCCTGGATACCTCTAATTGGGGACTCTAGCAAAGCTGAGTCACAATCTAAAAAGGTTCACCCAATTATGTGTCTGTGGCATGTATGTATCCGGTGGTAATACTGGAAGACAGAGTGCTTTGGGCCACAGCCAAGACTCATACACTAGCTATGTTCAAAAATCATTATACTTAACTAGGAGAATCAATAACACTATCTGAGTTCTGAGTTCTCATAGATGCCAATCATTCTGAACTTCAAAGGATAGAGTGAGATGCCAAAACTGTTCAGAGGCAAAAAACTACTGGTCCCGCTCATCTAATTGGAACTATGTTTCTTTGATATTTTGGAGTCTATAGTATATTCTCTTCTTTTATCCTATTTTGATTTTCAGTTGCTTGGGGACAAGCAACAATTTAAGTTTGGTGTTGTGATGAGCGGATAATTTATACGCTTTTTGGCATTGTTTTTAGTATGTTTTTAGTATCTTTTAGTTAGTTTTTAGTATATTTTTATTAGTTTTTAGTTAAAATTCACTTTTCTGGACTTTACTATGAGTTCGTGTGTTTTTCTGTGATTTCAGGTATTTTCTGACTGAAATTGAAGGTTCTGAGCAAAAATCTGATTCAGAGACGGAAAAGGACTGCAGATGCTGTTGGATTCTGACCTCCCTGCACTCGAAGTGGATTTTCTGGAGCTACAGAAGCCCAATTGGCGCGCTCTCAACGGCGTTGGAAAGTAGACATCCTGGGCTTTCCAGCAATATATGATAGTCCATACTTTGCCCAAGATTTGATGGCCCAAATCGGCGTAGCAATTCGGCCTCAGAAATTCCAGCGTTAAACGCCGGAACTGGCATAAAACTTGGAGTTAAACGCCCAAACTGGCATGGAAGCTGGCGTTTAACTCCAGAAAAGGTCTCTACACGAAAATGCTTCATTGCTCAGCCCAAGCACACACCAAGTGGGCCCGGAAGTGGATTTTTCTGTCATTTACTCATTTTTGTAAACCTTAGGATACTAGTTTACTATTAATAGGACCTTTTGACATTGTTCCTGTATCTCATGACATTTTTACACGTTTCTTTGTGTACATTCCACGGCATGAATCTCTAAACCCCATGGTTGGGGGTGAGGAGCTCTGCTGTGTCTTGATGGATTAATGCAATTACTACTGTTTCTTATTCAATCATGCTTGCTTCGATTCTAAGATATCACTTGTTCTTAACTCGGATGAATGTGATGATCCGTGACACTCATCATCATTCTCAACTATGAACATGTGCCTGACAACCACCTCTGTTCTATTTTAGATTGAGTAGATATCTCTTGGATTCCTTAACCAGAATCTTTGTGGTATAAGCTAGAACTGATGGCGGCATTCAAGAGAATCCGGAAGGTCTAAACCTTGTCTGTGGTATTCTGAGTAGGATTCAATGACTGAATGACTGTGACGTGCTTCAAACTCCTGAAGGCGGGGCGTTAGTGACAGACGCAAAAGAATCACTGGATTCTATTCCGGCCTGATTGAGAACCGACAGATGGATAGCCGTGCCGTGACAGGGTGCGTTGAACATTTCCAATGAGAGGATGGGAGGTAGCCACTGACAACGGTGAAACCCTACACACAGCTTGCCATGGAAGGAGCCTTGCGTGTTTGATGAAGAAGACAGTAGGAAAGCAGAGATTCAGAAGATGGAGCATCTCCAAAACCTCAACCTATTCTCCATTACTGCATAACAAGTACTTATTTCATGTTCTTTTGCTTTTTACAATCAATCCTGATAATTTCTGATATCCTGACTAAGATTTACAAGATAACCATAGCTTGCTTCAAGCCGACAATCTCCGTGGGATCGACCCTTGCTCACGCAAGGTATTACTTGGACGACCCAGTGCACTTGCTGGTTAGTTGTGCGGGATTGCAAAAGTGTGATTGCAATTTCGTGCACCACTAGCCTAGAAGCATCTGTTGCCAAGTCGCAAGAAACTATGGAACAAATTAAAGAAGAACAGCAGAATCAAAACTGCATGCTCTACAAATTGCTGAAGGAACAAGAGAAGCAGGGGCGTGAGCTACAGGAGCTGAAGCGCCAGAAGCTCTCCCTTGAAGGGTCAAATACCCCACAAGTTGAGGGAGCATCCACTTCTTAAAATCAAGGTTGTTGAGTTCTAACTCTGTGATAACCTCTATCATTAGGAGTCTATTTTAGAGTCATTTAAATTTTTGTTTTCTATTACTATTAGTCTTATCTTATATTTATTTTTGAGTCTTGTTCTTAATTCATGATTAATAAAATTTAAGGTTCATGTCTTAAAGCTATATATGAATGTCCTGTGAATCCATCACCTCACTTAAATGAAAAATGCTTTAATCACAAAAGAACAAGAAGTACAGGATTTCGAATTTATCTCTGAAACTAGTTGAATTAGTTTGATGTGGTGACAATACTTTTTGTTTTCTGAATGAATGCTTGAACAGTGCATATGTCTTTTGAATTTGTTGATTAAAGAATGTTAAACTTGTTGGCTCATGAAAGAATGATGGAAAAGGAGAAATGTTATTGAGGATCTGAAAAATCATCAAATTGATTCTTGAAGCAAGAAAAAGTAGTGAATTCAAAAAAAAATAATATAAAAAGTGATCCAAGGCAAAAATAGTGTGCTTAAGAACCCTGGACACCTCTAATTGGGGACTCTAGCAAAGCTGAGTCACAATCTAAAAAGGTTCACCCAGTTATGTGTCTGTGGCATGTATGTATCCGGTGGTAATACTGGAAGACAGGGTGCTTTGGGCCACAGCCAAGACTTATAAAGTAGCTATGTTCAAGAAGCATCATACTTAACTAGGAGAATCAATAACACTATCTGAATTCTGAGTTCCTATAGATGCCAATCATTCTAAACTTCAAAGGATAAAGTGAGATGCCAAAACTGTTCAGAAGCAAAAAGCTACTAGTCCCGCTCATCTAATTGGAGCTAAGTTTCATTGATATTTTGGAGTCTATAGTATGTTCTCTTCTTTTTATCCTATTTGATTTTCAGTTGCTTGGGGACAAGCAACAATTTAAGTTTGGTGTTGTGATGAGCAGATAATTTATACGCTTTTTGGCACTGTTTTTAGTACATTTTAGTTAGTTTTTAGTATGTTTTTATTAGTTTTTTATTTAAAATTCACTTTTCTGGGCTTTACTATGAGTTTGTGTGTTTTTCTGTGATTTCAGGTAATTTCTGGCTGAAATTGAGGGACCTGAGCAAAAATCTAATTCAGAGGCTGAAAAAGAACTGCAAATGCTGTTGGATTCTGACCTCCCTGCACTCGAAGTGGATTTTCTGAAGCTACAGAAGCCCAATTAGCTCGATCTCAATTGCGTTGGAAAGTAGACATCCTGGGCTTTCCAGAAATGTATAATAGTCCATACTTTGCCCGAGATTTGATGGCCCAAACCGGCGTTGCAAATCAGCTTCAGAATTCCCGGCGTTTAACACCGGAACTGGCACAAAAATTGGAGTTAAACGCCCAAACTGGCACAAAAGCTAGCGTTTAACTCCAGGAAAAGTCTCTACACATGAAAGCTTCAATGCTCAGCCCAAGCACACACCAAGTGGACCCCGGAAGTAGATTTTTACGTCATTTACTCATTTCTGTATATCCTAGGTTACTAGTTCACTATTAATAGGACCTTTTGACATTGTATCTTTACCTTATGACACTCTACACGTTTCATATTGTACCTTCTACGGCATGAGTCTCTAAACCCCATGGTTGGGGTGAAAAGCTCTGCTGTGTCTTGATGGATTAATGCAATTACTATTGTTTTTCATTCAATCACGCTTGCCTCCATTCTAAGATATCACTTGTTCCTCAACTTGATGAATGTGATGATCCGTGACACTCATCATCATTCTCACCTATGAACGTGTGCCTGACAACCACCTCCGTTCTACCTTAGATTGAGTGGATATCTCTTGGATTTTTTAATCAGAATCTTCGTGGTATAAGCTAGAATCCATTGGCGGCAATTCTTGAGAATCCGGAAGGTCTAAACCTTGTCTGTGGTATTCTGAGTAGGATTCAGGGATTGAATGACTGTGACAAGCTTAAAACTCGCGATTGTGGGGCGTTAGTGACAGACGCAAAAGAATCACTGGATTCTATTCCGACATGATCGAGAACCGACAGATGAATAGCCGTGCTGTGACAGAGCGCGTTGAACATTTTCACTGAGAGGATGGGAGGTAGCCATTGACAACGGTGAAACCCTACATACAGCTTGCCATGGAAGGAGCCTTGCGTGTATGAAGAAGAAGACAGTAGGAAAGCAGAGATTCAGAAGATAGAGCATCTCTAGAACCGCAACCTGTTCTCCATTACTGCAAAACAAGTATTTATTTCATGTTCTTTTACTTTTCACAATTAAACCTGAGAATTCTTGATATCCTGACTAAGAGTTACAAGATAACCATAGCTTGCTTCAAGCCGACAATCTCCGTGGGATCGACCCTTACTCACGTAAGGTATTACTTAGATGACCCAGTGCACTTGCTGGTTAGTTGTGCGGGATTGCAAAAGTGAGATTGCAATTTCGTGCATGATGAGCGGATAATTTGTATGCTTTTTGGCATTGTTTTTAGTATGTTTTTAGTATCTTTTAGTTAGTTTTTAGTATATTTTTATTAGTTTTTAATTAAAATTCACTTTTCTAGACTTTACTATGAGTTTGTGTGTTTTTCTGTGATTTCAGGTATTTTCTGACTGAAATTGAGGGTCCTGAGCAAAAATCTGATCCATAGAGTGAAAAGGACTGCAGATGCTGTTGGATTCTGACCTCCCTGCACTCAAAGTAGATTTTCTGGAGCTACAGAAGCCCAATTAGCGCGCTCTCAACGGCATTGGAAAGTAGACATCCTGGGCTTTCCAGCAATATATAATAGTCCATACTTTGCCCAAGATTTGATGGCCCAAACCGGCGCTCAAAGTCACCTACAGAAATTCCAGCGTTAAACGCCGGAACTGGCATAAAATTTGGAGTTAAACGCCCAAACTGGCATGAAAGCTGGCGTTTAACTCCAGAAAAGGTCTCTACACGAAATTTCTTCATTGCTCAGCCCAAGCACACACCAAGTGGGCCCGGAAGTGGATTTTTCTGTCATTTACTCATTTCTGTAAACCTTAGGACACTAGTTTACTACTTATAGGATCTTTTGACATTGTATCAGCACCTTATGACCTCATAACATTTCTTACACGTTTCTTTCCACAGCATGAGCCTCTAAACCCCATGGTTGGGGGTGAGGAGCTCTGCTGTGTCTTGATGGATTAATGCAATTACTACTGTTTCTTATTCAATCATGCTTGCTTCCATTCTAAGATAACACTTGTTCTTAATCCGGATGAATGTGATGATCCGTGACAATCATCATCATTCTCAACTATGAACACGTGCCTGACAACCACCTCTGTTCTATCTTAGATTGAGTAGTTATCTCTTGGGTTCTTTAATCGGAATCTTCGTGGTATAGGCAGGACCTGATGGCAGCATTCAAGAGAATCCGGAAGGTCTAACCTTGTCTGTGGTATTCTGAGTAGGATTCAATGATTGAATGACTGTGACGTGCTTCAACCTGTAACCTACTGGGCGTTAGTGACAGACGCAAAAGAGGGATTCTATTCCGGTAGGGGAGGGAACCAAACCGTGATTGGCAGTACTGTGACAGAGTGCGTGCATTAGCTTTCACTGCGAGGATGGGAGGTAGCCATTGACAACGGTGAAACCCTATACGAGCTTGCCATGGAAGGAGACTTGCGTGTTTGATGAAGAAGACAGTAAGAAAGCAGAGATTCGGAAGATGGAGCATCTCCAAACCTCAACCTATTCTCCATTACTGCAAAACAAGTAACCATTTCATGTTCTTTTGCTTTTCACAATCAATCCTGATAATTTCTGATCTCCTGACTAAGATTTACAAGATAACCATAGCTTGCTTCAAGCCGACAATCTCCGTGGGATCGACCCTTGCTCACGCAAGGTATTACTTGGACGACCCAGTGCACTTGCTGGTTAGTTGTGCGGGATTGCAAAAGTGTTATTGCAATTTCGTGCACCAAGTTTTTGGCGCCGTTGCCGGGGATTGTTCGAGTTTGGACAACTGACGGCTTATCTTGTTGCTTAGATTAGGACTGTTTTCTTTTTGTTGGTTTAGAGTCTTTTAGTTGAGTCTAGTTTTATATTCTAAGTTTGGTGTCAATTGCATGCTTTTGTTTTTCTTTTAAAATTTTCGTTTTTGCATGTTCTTGGTCCCTTTTTTATTCTTAAAAATTCTAAGTTTGGTGTCCTCTTTGTGTTTTTCTCTTAAAATTTTCGAAAATTTAGTGTTTGATTTCTAAAAATTTTAAGTTTGGTGTCTTTTTGCTGTTTTTCTCTTTCCTCTTTAAAAAAAATCAAATCTTTTTCATAAAAATCTTTCAATCATATCCTCTTAATTGCTGTTTTCAAAATCTTCTTCTTTACTAATTGATTTAGTTCTCAATTTGCTTTGATCTTAGTTTATTTTTAATTTTCGAATTTTATTTTATTTTCCTTTTGTTTTATTTTATTTTAATTTTTCGGTTATTTCAAAAAAAAAAAATAAACAAAATTTATCTCTTTGCAATTATTATCATTTCCCTTTTGTCCATCATGGACTTAAGTGGAATTAATCAGTCCAAGAGGACTCTGGGGTCTTATGCCAACCCCATTACAGCTGCATATGGGAGTAGCATCTGTATACCTCCCATCAGAGCAAGCAGCTTTGAGCTAAATCCTCAACTCATTATCATAGTGCAGCAAAATTGCCAGTATTCCGGTCTTCCACAGGAAGAACCTACTGAGTTTCTGGCACAGTTCTTACAAATTGCTGACACAGTACATGATAAAGAGGTAGATCAGGATGTCTACAGACTATTACTGTTTCCATTTGCTGTAAAAGATCAAGCTAAAAGGTGGTTGAATAACCAACCTACAGCAAGCATAAAGACATGGAAACAGTTGTCAGACAAATTCCTGAATCATTTTTACCCTCCAAAGAGGATGACACAGCTAAGGCTGGACATCCAAGGCTTTAAACAAGAGGATAATGAATCCCTTTATAATGCCTGGGAGAGGTATAGAGGTATGCTAAGAAAATGTCCCTCTGAAATGTTTTCAGAGTGGGTCCAGTTAGACATTTTCTACTATGGGCTTACAGAAAAAGCTCAGATGTCTTTAGACCACTCAGCTGGTGGATCTATACACATGAGGAAGACAATTGAAGAAGCTCAAGAGCTTATAGACACTGTTGCTAGAAACCAATATTTGTACTCTAGCAATGAGTTCTCTTCAGAAGAGGAAGTCATGACAATAGTCACTGACTCTAATCCTCAAGAACAGATAATGGAGCTTAATCAACAACTACTCCTGATGACTGAACAGTTAGCAGAATTTAAAGAGATGCTCCATGAAACTAAAGTTGCTAATGAAAGCATAGAACTACAGTTGAATCAAGCAAAACAGCAAATATCTAAACAGATAACTGAGGAGTGTCAAGCAGTTCAATTGAGGAGTGGAAAGACCTTGAATAACACTGCTCAAAAGAGCAAAAAGCCAAACAAGGAACAATTGACAGAGGACAACCAAACCACTGTTCAAAATCCCTCTGAGGACAAAAAGAGCCCAGAGAGGAATATTGGCGTTCAAACGCCAGAAAGGGAAGGAAAACTGGCGTTAAACGCCCATTCCTTGCCCAGTTCTGGCGTTCAAACGCCAGAAAAGGGGGAAAAGTTGGCGTTAAACGCCCATTTTCCACCCAATTCTGGCGACCAAACGCCAAGGGAGGATCAGACACCTGAGAGTGCTGACAGTAATCCCCCTAATAAGGCTTCTTCAACCACTTCTGTACGGAATAAACCTGCAGCATCTAAGGTTGAAGAATATCAAGCCAAGATGCCTTATCCTCAGAAACTCCGCAAAGCGGAACAGGATAAGCAATTTGCCCGCTTTGCAGACTATTTAAGGACTCTTGAAATAAAGATTCCTTTTGCAGAGGCACTTGAGCAAATACCTTCTTATGCTAAGTTCATGAAAGAGATCTTAAGTCATAAGAAGGACTGGAGAGAAACTGAAAAAGTGTTTCTCACTGAAGAATGCAGTGTAGTCATTCTAAAAAGCTTACCAGAAAAGCTTCAAGATCCTGGAAGCTTTCTGATACCATGCACATTGGAAGGCACTTACACCAAGATAGCCTTATGTGATCTTGGAGCAAGTATCAATTTAATACCTGCATCCACTATCAGAAAGCTTGGGTTGATTGGAGAAGTCAAACCAACCAGGATATGCCTCCAACTTGCTGATGGCTCCATTAAACACCCATCAGGCATAATAGAGGACATGATTGTAAAGGTTGGGCCATTTGCCTTTCCAACTGACTTTGTGGTGCTGGAAATGGAGGAGCACAAAAGTGCAACTCTCATTCTAGGAAGACCTTTCCTAGCAACTGGACGAACTCTCATTGATGTACAAAAGGGGGAAGTAACCTTGAGAGTCAATGAGGATGAGTTCAAGTTGAATGCTGTAAAAGCTATGCAGCATCCAGACACACCAGAGGATTACATGGACGTTGACATTATTGACTCTCTGGTAGAAGAGATCAATATGGCTGAAAGCCTAGAATCAGAGCTTGAGGACATCTTCAAAGATGCTCAAACTGATCAGGAAGAGCCAGAGGAGGCAAAGGAATTTTCGAAAATTCCTCAGGAGGAGGATAAGCCTCCTAAGCCTGAACTCAAACCACTACCATCATCCCTGAAATATGCATTTCTGGGAGAGGGTGACACTTTTCCAGTGATTATAAGCTCTGCTTTAAATTCACAGGAAGAGGAAGCACTGATTAAAGTGCTAAGGACACACAAGACAGCTCTTGGGTGGTCCATAAGTGATCTTAAGGGCATTAGCCCAGCTAGATGCATGCACAAGATCCTGTTGGAGGATAATGCCAAACCAGTGGTTCAACCACAAAGGAGGCTAAATCCTGCCATGAAGGAGGTGGTGCAGAAAGAGGTCACTAAATTACTAGAGGCTGGGATTATTTATCCTATTTCTGATAGCCCCTGGGTGAGCCCTGTCCAAGTTGTTCCCAAAAAGGGAGGCATGACAGTAGTTCATAATGAAAAAAATGAACTGGTTCCTACAAGGACAGTCACAGGGTGGCGCATGTGTATTGACTACAGAAGACTCAATACAGCCACCAGAAAGGATCATTTTCCTTTACCATTCATAGACCAAATGCTAGAAAGACTAGCTGGTCATGATTACTACTGCTTTTTGGATGGCTACTCAGGCTACAACCAAATTGCAGTAGATCCTCAAGACCAAGAGAAAACAGCATTCACATGCCCTTCTGGCGTATTTGCCTATAGGAGAATGCCTTTTGGTCTGTGCAATGCACCTGCAACCTTTCAAAGGTGCATGCTCTCTATCTTCTCAGATATGGTAGAGAAATTTCTGGAAGTCTTCATGGATGACTTCTCAGTATATGGAGACTCATTTAGCTCCTGTCTTAACCACCTATCACTTGTCCTGAAAAGATGCCAAGAGACTAACCTGGTTTTAAACTGGGAGAAATGCCACTTTATGGTGACTGAAGGAATTGTCCTTGGGCACAAAATTTCAAGCAGGGGAATAGAGGTGGATAAGGCAAAGGTAGAGGTAATTGAAAAATTACCACCACCTGCCAATGTTAAGGCAATCAGAAGCTTTCTTGGGCATGCAGGATTCTATAGAAGGTTTATCAAGGATTTTTCGAAAATTGCTAAACCTTTGAGTAACCTGCTAGCTGCTGACACGCCATTTGTGTTTGACACACAGTGTTTGCAGGCATTTGAGACCCTGAAAGCTAAGCTGGTCACAGCACCAGTCATCTCTGCACCAGATTGGACATTACCATTTGAACTAATGTGTGATGCCAGTGATCATGCCATTGGTGCAGTGTTGGGATAGAGGCATAACAAACTTCTGCATGTCATTTATTATGCTAGCCGTGTTCTAAATGATGCACAGAAGAACTACACAACCACAGAAAAAGAGTTGCTTGCAGTGGTCTATGCCATTGACAAGTTTAGATCCTACTTAGTGGGATCAAAGGTGATTGTGTACACTGACCATGCTGCTCTTAAATACTTACTCACAAAGCAGGATTCAAAACCCAGGCTTATAAGATGGGTGTTGCTTCTGCAAGAGTTTGATATAGAAATAAGAGACAGAAAAGGGACAGAGAACCAAGTGGCTGATCATCTGTCCAGAATAGAACCAGTAGCTGGGGCGTCCCTCCCTTCTACTGAGATCTCTGAGACTTTTCCAGATGAGCAACTCTTTGCCATTCAGGAAGCTCCATGGTTTGCAGACATTGCAAATTATAAAGCTGTAAGGTTCATACCCAAGGAGTACAGCAGTGTGCAGAGAAAGAAATTAATTTCAGATGCCAAGTACTACCTTTGGGATGAACCATATCTCTTTAAGAGATGTGCTGACGGAGTGATCCGCAGGTGTATACCCAGAGAAGAAGCACAAAGGATCCTATGGCACTGCCATGGATCACATTATGGAGGACATTTTGGAAGTGAGCGAACAGCCACTAAAGTTCTCTAGTGTGGCTTCTACTGGCCTACTCTCTATAAAGATTCCCGAGAGTTTGTGCGTAACTGTGACAGTTGCCAAAGAGCTGGTAACCTGCCTCACGGATACGCCATGCCTCAACAAGGAATATTAGAGATAGAATTGTTTGATGTATGGGGAATTGATTTCATGGGACCATTCCCACCATCATACTCAAACACTTACATTCTGGTGGCAGTGGACTATGTATCTAAGTGGGTAGAAGCAATTGCTACACCCACTAATGATACCAAAACCGTGCTGAAATTTCTCCAGAAAAATATTTTCAGCAGGTTTGGCGTCCCCAGAGTGTTAATCAGTGATGGGGGCACTCATTTCTGCAATAAACAGCTATACTCTGCTATGGTTAGATATGGAATCAGCCATAAAGTGGCAACTCCATATCATCCACAGACAAATGGGCAAGCTGAAGTCTCTAACAGAGAGCTAAAAAGAATCCTGGAACGGACTGTGATGGCCCGAAGAAAGGATTGGGCAAAGAGCTTGGATGATGCTCTGTGGGCATACAAAACAGCATTCAAGACTCCTATAAGAACCTCTCCATACCAATTGGTGTATGGGAAGGCCTGTCATTTGCCTGTGGAACTGGAACACAAAGCCTACTGGGCAACCAGATTCCTAAACATGGATGCACAGTTAGCTGGTGAGAAAAGACTGCTCCAGCTAAATGAGCTAGAGGAGTTCAGACTCAATGCCTTTGAAAATGCAAAAATTTATAAGGAAAAGGCAAAGAAATGGCATGACAAAAGATTGTCAACCAGAGTCTTTGAACCAGGACAAAAGGTTTTGCTTTTTAACTCTAGGCTCAAATTGTTTCCAGGAAAACTCAAATCCCGGTGGAGGGGTCCGTATGTGATTACAGGAGTGTCACCATATGGATATGTTGAGCTTCGGGATATTGATTCTGACAAGAAGTTCATTGTTAATGGACAAAGAATCAAGCACTATCTTGAAGGAAATTTTGAGCAGGAATGCTCAAAACTGAGACTTGAGTGATTCTCAGTGAAAGTCCAGCTAAAGACAGTAAAGAAGCGCTTGCTGGGAGGCAACCCAGTCATTAGAAAGTTGTATGATTAGTTCTTACAGAGGCAAGTATCAAAAATGAAGGAGTTCACAGAGTTACAGAAGGATTCAGCTCAAAAAGCAGAGAAAATGAGCTTACTGGCAAAAAAACGCCAGTAAGGGGCATTTTGGGCGTTAAACGCCAGAATGGGTACCATTCTGGGCGTTTAACGCCAGGAATGGTGCCATTTTGGGCGTTAAATGCCAGAATGGGCACCATTCTGGGCGTTTAACGCCAGGTGTGCAGCATCCTAGGCGTTTTAGAAAAACGCCCAGTGAGGAAGAATTTCTGGCGTTTAACGCCAGCCAGGGTACCTGGCTGGGCGTTAAACGCCCAAATGGGGCAACAAATGGGCGTTAAACGCCAGAATGGGTGCCATTCTGGGCGTTTAACGCCAGCTTGGTGGGGGGACCACAATTTTGTTTTCAAATCAGATTTTTTCAAACTTTCCTTTTCTCACCCATACTTTTCTACAAAATCACACTTCAATCCTTCATCATTCACTTTCAAATCTTCAAAAATCAAAACCTTTTTTTTCAAATTTATTTCAAACCAATTACAAACATTGTTTAAAAATTTCACCCTTTTCTCAATTTCTTCTCATATCTTCTCAAATCTCCTTTCAAATTCCTCTTTTTTTTTCGAAAACTCCCCTCCCCACCTTATAAATACACGTTTGTTCCCCTCTTCCAACCACACCATTCGAATTTTCTTTTCCTCCCCCTCTCTTCTCTCTTCTCTTTTGCTTGAGGACAAGCAAACCTCTAAGTTTGGTGTGCTTTTCCGTGATCACTAAGCCAAAGTTCATCAATATCATGGCTCCTAAGGGAAAGCAAACCAATTTAAGAGGCAAGAAAGAGAATAATCCAAAGAATCTTTGGAATGAAGAGAAGTTCTTAACCAAAGAACATGAAGACCATTATCATAAAATAATGGGTCTGAGGTCAGTGATCCCGGAAGTTAAATTTGATCTGAAAGAAGATGAATATCCGGGGATCCAAGAGCAAATTCGAAACAGAGGATGGGAAGTTCTAGCCAATCCTGAAACAAAGGTTGGAAGGAATATGGTTCAGGAATTCTACTCAAATCTGTGGCTAACAGATAAGCAGAGAATGACTGGAACTGCTTACCATACCTATAGAACCATGGTCAGAGGGAAAGTTATATACTTCCATCTGGACAAAATAAGAGAAATCTTCAAGTTACCTCAACTGCAAGATGATCCTGATTCCTTTAATAGGAGGATGGTGAGAGTAGATAAGGGGTTGGATCAAGTTCTAGAGGACATATGCCTCCCTGGGACTAAGTGGATAACCAATTCAAAGGGTGTCCCAAACCAACTCAAGAGGGGAGACCTCAAGCCAATTGCAAGAGGTTGGCTAGACTTCATTGGGCGTTCCACATTGCCCACTAGCAACCGTTCTGAGGTCACCATCAAGAGGGCAGTGATGATTCATTGCATTATGCTTGGAAAAGAAGTGGAGGTGCATCATGTGATTGCCTGTGAGATCTACACAATTGCAAATAGGAATTCCACTGTAACCAAATTGGCATACCCAAGCTTGATCTCCTTGCTCTGTAAAGAGGCTGGGGTGAAGATAGAAGAAGATGAATTCATACCCATTGAACATCCAATCACCAAGAAGACAATGGAAGGAGCAAGAGAAGCAGGGGCGTGAAATTCAAGAGATGAAACGCCAAAAGCTCTCCTCTCAAGATGAGGGAGCATCCACTTCTCAAAATCAAGGTTGTTGAGTCCTAACTCTGTGAACACCTCTATCATTAGCAGCCTATTTTTTTGCGTTTTTGTTCTTGTTTTTCTATTTCTAGTCTCATCTTATATCTATATTTGAGTCTTGTTCTTAATTAATAAAATTAATAAAGTTTATGCCTTAAAGCTATGAATGTCCTATGAATCCATCACCTCTCTTAAAAGAAAAATGCTTTAATCACAAAAGAACAAGAAGTACAGGGTTTCGAAATTTATCTCTGAAACTAGTTGAATTAGTTTGATGTGGTGACAATGCTTTTTGTTTTCTGAATGAATGCTTGAACAGTGCATATGTCTTTTGAATTTGTTGTTTTAAGAATGTTAAAATTGTTGGCTCTTGAAAGAATGAGGAGAAAGAGAACTGTTATTGAGGATCTGAAAAATCATCAAATTGATTCTTGAAGCAAGAAAAGCAGTGAAAAAAAAAATTTTCGAAAAAAAAAAAGAGAGAAAAAGAAAGCAAAAGAAGGAAATAAAGTTGTGTTCCCAGGCAACAAGAGTGTGCTTAAGAACCCTGGACACCTCTAATTGGGGACTTTAGCAAAGCTGAGTCACAATCTAAAAAGGTTCACCCAATTATGTGTCTGTGGCATGTATGTATCCGGTGGTAATACTGGAAGACAGAGTGCTTTGGGCCACAGCCAAGACTCATACACTGGCTATGTTCAAGAATCAATATACTTAACTAGGAGAATCAATAACACTATCTGAGTTCTGAGTTCTTATAGATGCTAATCATTCTGAACTTCAAAGGATAGAGTGAGATGCCAAAACTGTTCGGAGGCAAAAAGCTACTAGTCCCGCTCATCTGATTGGAGCTATGTTTCTTTGATATTTTGGAGTCTATAGTATATTCTCTTCTTTTTATCCTATTTTGATTTTTAGTTGCTTGGGGACAAGCAACAATTTAAGTTTGGTGTTGTGATGAGCGGATAATTTGTATGCTTTTTGGCATTGTTTTTAGTATGTTTTTAGTATCTTTTAGTTAGTTTTTAGTATATTTTTATTAGTTTTTAATTAAAATTCACTTTTCTGGACTTTACTATGAGTTTGTGTGTTTTTCTGTGATTTCAGGTATTTTCTGACTGAAATTGAGGGTCCTGAGCAAAAATCTGATCCAGAGACTGAAAAGGACTGCAGATGCTGTTGGATTCTGACCTCCCTGCACTCAAAGTAGATTTTCTGGAGCTACAGAAGCCCAATTGGCGCGCTCTCAACGGCATTGGAAAGTAGACATCCTGGGCTTTCCAGCAATATATAATAATCCATACTTTGCCCAAGATTTGATGGCCCAAACCGGCGCTCAAAGTCACCTACAGAAATTCCAGCGTTAAACGCCGGAACTGGCATAAAATTTGGAGTTAAACGCCCAAACTGGCATGAAAGCTGGCGTTTAACTCCAGAAAAGGTCTCTACACGAAATTTCTTCATTGCTCAGCCCAAGCACACACCAAGTGGGCCCGGAAGTGGATTTTTCTGTCATTTACTCATTTCTGTAAACCTTAGGACACTAGTTTACTACTTATAGGATCTTTTGACATTGTATCAGCACCTTATGACCTCATAACATTTCTTACACGTTTCTTTCCACAGCATGAGCCTCTAAACCCCATGGTTGGGGGTGAGGAGCTCTGCTGTGTCTTGATGGATTAATGCAATTACTACTGTTTCTTATTCAATCATGCTTGCTTCCATTCTAAGATAACACTTGTTCTTAATCCGGATGAATGTGATGATCCGTGACAATCATCATCATTCTCAACTATGAACACGTGCCTGACAACCACCTCTGTTCTATCTTAGATTGAGTAGTTATCTCTTGGGTTCTTTAATCGGAATCTTCGTGGTATAGGCAGGACCTGATGGCAGCATTCAAGAGAATCCGGAAGGTCTAAACCTTGTCTGTGGTATTCTGAGTAGGATTCAATGATTGAATGACTGTGACGTGCTTCAAACCTGTAACCTACTGGGCGTTAGTGACAGACGCAAAAGAGGGATTCTATTCCGGTAGGGGAGGGAACCAAACCGGTGATTGGCAGTACTGTGACAGAGTGCGTGCATTAGCTTTCACTGCGAGGATGGGAGGTAGCCATTGACAACGGTGAAACCCTATACGAGCTTGCCATGGAAGGAGACTTGCGTGTTTGATGAAGAAGACAGTAAGAAAGCAGAGATTCGGAAGATGGAGCATCTCCAAACCTCAACCTATTCTCCATTACTGCAAAACAAGTAACCATTTCATGTTCTTTTGCTTTTCACAATCAATCCTGATAATTTCTGATCTCCTGACTAAGATTTACAAGATAACCATAGCTTGCTTCAAGCCGACAATCTCCGTGGGATCGACCCTTGCTCACGCAAGGTATTACTTGGACGACCCAGTGCACTTGCTGGTTAGTTGTGCGGGATTGCAAAAGTGTTATTGCAATTTCGTGCACCAGTGCACCAGTCAACTTAGAGCTCTTTGTGGCTTTGAGAGCAAAATGGAAATGGTTAGTGGTTGGAAACATCATTTTAGGTTCATTATGGTTGCATGTTCAAGGCTTAATTGCAAGGGTTGGTGTCGAACTAGATTGCATGGGTCTAGGAGGAGAAATTGGTGCTTTAAGGAGAATTCTCTGTGTCAACCACCCGGATGGAAGAATGATGACCAATTAGAAGACGGGTGTGAAAATAAGATATGGGATCACGGATCACAACATGAAGACCAATTTTGGGAGCTTATATCTTGGGTAAAACTTCACCTAAGCTTGGTGAAGTCGGTTGGAAATCCTGACAACCGTTTGAGAAGCAAGCATCCTTGGAGGTTTAAGGATGAATACAAGCATAAGCCGCCATGACAAGGAGCTTCTCAATTGTCCAACTTAAGGACTTAAACTAAAAGTGCTAGGTGGAAGACACCCCACCATGGTAAACTCTTTCCACTCTCTTGTAGATATAAGGAATAAGTGATTTGAATTGCCATTGTAGGTAGTTTTCTTCTTCATTTGTTTTTGTTTTAATGCTTTGGTTGTTAGTTGGTTTAAATTGCACCATTGTCTTGAATTGCATTTTGCTTGAGGTACAAGTTATGTTTGTTTTGTATTTAAAAACTCTTCAAAAATTAAAAGGTTTTTGTTAATTTTGCATTTTGGTTGGTTTTGAGTTGTAGATAGTGTTAGGAGGAATTTAAGCTCTATTTTGGTTTTAAAAAAACAAAAAGAAAAAGAGAGGGCAGACACTACCGCCATCCCCAGGCCTTCGTCAACCACCCTTTCGGCGACACTACCACCAACGACCACCACTCTCTACCCCGTCTCTTATTTCCTTCTTCCTTCCTCCCCTTTCTCTTTCCCTCTCTCAATCGTTTGTTCTCTCTACCACCACTAGCACCGCCGCGGTCATCCATTGCCACCGGCGAGCCTCACTCAGCCACCATAAACTTCTTTTTCCCTCTAGCTCGCTTTCCTTTCACCTTGCATTGACGGAAGAGAAGCTCTGCTTCTTTCCTCTGCACTTCACTGAATCCGGCGCTATTCTGCGACCATCTTCTCAGCGCCACCGATTCCTCACCAGGTCACCGCCATCTCTAGGCGGCACTGCTTCCATCTTCTTTCTTTCTCGGTTCTATTTCTGCCTCTGCTTCCAGGTTACCCTGCACTTCTTTTCTTCATTTCCTGTTCTATTTAGATAATTTTAGCTTAGTTTAATTTATGTTTGATTAGGTTAGATAAAATTGCATGCGGTTAAGTAGCTAGGTTGTGGTTAGAAGATTCTAGGCCTGATAATTGCTTCGTTCATGCTGTCTGATATGGTGGATACTTAACTGCTTTGATGGTAATGTTGAATTGTTGTGCTTGTGTGTTGATTAGTTCTGAATCTTGATATTGCTTGCTGCTGCTAGGCTGGTTTAAGCTACCTTAATTTGTTCATATGAATTGGTTATTTGTCTTACTTGTTTGTTGTAATTTGCATTCATATGAGTTATATTGTTGCTGTTTTGTTATCCGGGAACATCCAATTTACTGCCGAAATGCTGCCAAAATTTTTGGAAATTCCCTTTTGTTAACTTACAACTTAGGAATTGAACTTGGCACTTTGGAATTTGAGATTCACTTGACTTACACCAAGTTCAATTCATAGGTTAATTTGGTCAACTTTCTGTTTTTATTTTGGTTTCCTCTTATGTGTATTGATGATTGACTGAATCAAAGGACTATTTGACGGATTTCTATGTCAAATAGAACCTTGGTTAACTACGTCAAGAAGAACCTTCTTTGTGTTTCCAACATTTCAAGATTAAATCAAATGCGTTCTAACTTCTTGGTACAAGCTTAATTTTTAATTTTACTTAACCAACGAAGCTGTTCACATTATGTTACCATTTGACTTAACCTTGTCTTTTCTTGATAGAGGTTCTTACATTAGTAATAATTGGTGATTTCCACTGGTGTAGCCCTTTTAATTTGAGAGTGTTTTCAAAATTCTTTTAGTTACACCAAGTGCATTTTCAATCTTTCAACACCAATTTTTGCAAACTTAGTGACCATGGGCATTGATGATAATTTGTTTTTCTATTCTATGCTTTTATGCAATCTATAGTTCATCATCAATGACCTGCATCACCCTCATGAATGTGAGTGTGCTTGTTTCCTATGTGTTGTGAATTTCTCTTGGTTAAGCTCCATAATGGTCATGCCACTGATTTCTAACCACTTTTCTAACTTGTAACTTGTTTAACCTTCTGACTCTTTTTTTTAGCTTTCACCTTAACCCTTTCACATTCTTTTGGGTATGACAATTGTTATGCTTAATGAACAAGCACTTTGCTAGTATTGCATTGATTCTTGGTTTGTGTTTTGCTTGATATATGAGTTCTGTTTTCTTGCATTCCAAGAAGTCTTTTCTTAACTCACTTCATGAATATGTTTAATCCTCTTGTTGTCTGTTCTCTGTCTGTTGCATAATTCCTTGCTCTACAATCCTCTACTTTGCTTAATTGTTTATATCTGCGATTTCTGTTTTTTCAGGATGTCTGACAGAGGGAAAGCAAAGGTTACCTCTCGGAAAAGGAAGAAATCTCAATCTTCCACTTCTTCTATATTCTCCAGTTATGCCAAGATCTCCCTATCTGACAAGGAGAAAGCAGATCAGCTACTGCCTCCAACCAAAGAAGGGAGGTTCCCTAATTTGTACTGTGAGCTTTGCTTCCCTCTCTTTCAAAAACGGCATCTCAACTTAGAGAAGAAACTGGATATTCCCGCTGATTTGAGGCGATCTGTTCAGAGTCAGATTGAGGGGGTGGGCTTATCCTTTATGGATAGAGATTTACCTCGGGTGAACAAGTCATGGGTCCGGGAATTTTATTGTAATTTCTTCAGACCAACCCTTGAGTCAGTTCACCTGAGAGGAGGACAGATTTTGATGACAGAGGTTAACATTGAGCAGGTACTCCACTGTTAGCCTAAGGTTAGTGAGAAAGATGCTTTTCAGAGGGCTGAAGAGGAGATGCACTGCCTTACTTATGATTATGATGCACTGAGTAGTCTTATTGCCCAGCTAATGGGAAGATCCTCATCAGTTTTTAGCTGAATTCTTGCAAATCTGTGACACAGTCAAGACTAATGGGGTTGACCCTGAGGTCTACAGACTGATGCTATTCCCTTTTGCTGTAAGAGACAGAGCTAGAATATGGTTGGACTCTCAACTTAAAGAAAGCCTGGACTCTTGGGAAAAGCTAGTCAATGCCTTCTTGGCAAAGTTCTTTCCACCTCAAAAATTGAGTAAGCTTAGAGTGGAAGTCCAAACCTTCAGACAGAAGGATGGAGAATCCCTCTATGAAGCTTGGGAAAGATACAAACAATTAATCAAAAAATGTCCCTCAGACATGCTTTCTGAATGGAGCATCATAGGTATTTTCTATGATGGTCTCTCTGAACTATCCAAGATGTCTTTGGATAGCTCTGCTGGAGGATCTCTTCATCTGAAGAAGACGCCTACAGAGGCTCAGGAACTAATTGAGATGGTTGCAAATAACCAATTCATGTACACTTCTGAAAGGAATCCTGTGAACAATGGGACAAGTCAGAAGAAAGGAGTTATTGAGATTGGTACTCTGAATGCCATACTGGCTCAGAATAAGATATTGACTCAACAAGTCAATTTGATTTCTCAAAGTCTGTCTGGAATGCAAAATGTACCTGGCAGTACTAAGGATGCTTCATCTGAGGAAGAAGCTTATGATCCTGAGAACCCTTCAATAGAAGAGGTGAATTACCTAGGAAAACCCTATGGAAACACCTATAATTCTTCATGGAGAAATCATCCAAATTTCTCATGGAAGGATCAACAGAGACCTCAACAAGGTTTCAACAACAATAATGGTGGAAGAAACAGGTTTAGCAATGGCAAGCCTTTTCCATCATCTTCTCAGCAACAGACAGAGAATTCTAAGCAGAACCCCTCTGACTTAGCAACCATGATCTCTGATCTAATCAAAACCACTCAAAGTTTTATGACTGAAACAAGGTCCTCCATTAGGAATTTGGAGGCACAAGTGGGACAGCTGAGCAAGAAAATTACTGAACTCCCTCCTAGTAATCTCCCAAGTAATACAGAAGAAAATCCAAAAGGAGAGTGCAAAGCCATAACAATGGCCGAATATGGAGAGGAAAGAGAGGAGGTGGACGCCACTGAGGAAGACCTCAATGGGCGTGCACCAACCCCCTCTGAGTTCCCCAATGAGGAACCATGAGAATCTGAGGCTCAAAATGAGACCATAGAGATTCCATTGGACTTACTTCTGCCTTTCATGAGCTCTGATGAGTATTCCTCCTCTGAAGAGGATGAGTATGTCACTGAAGAGCAAGTTGCTAAATACCTTGGAGCAATCATGAAGATAAATAACAAGTTATTTGGAAATGAGACTTGGGAAGATGAACCTCCCTTGCTCACCAAAGAACTGGATGACTTGTCTAGGCAGAAATTACCTCAAAAGAGACAAGATCCTGGGAAGTTTTCCATACCTTGTACCATAGGCACCATGACCTTCAAGAAGGCCCTGTGTGACTTAGGGTCAAGTGTGAACCTCATGCCTCTCTCTGTAATGGAGAAGCTAGGGATCTTTGAGGTACAAGCTGCAAGAATCTCATTGGAGATGGCAGACAACTCAAGAAAACAAGCTCATGGACTTGTAGAGAATGTTTTGGTAAAAGTTGAAGACCATTACATCCCTACTGATTTCATAGTCCTAGAGACTGGGAAGTGCATGGATGAATCCATCATCCTTGGCAGACCCTTCCTAGCCACAGCAAAGGCTGTGATTGATGTTGATGGAGGTGAACTGATCATTCAAGTGAATGAAAATTCCTTGGTGTTTAAGGCTCAAGGATATCCCTCCGTCACCATGGAGAAGAAGCATGAAGAGCTTCTCTCAAATCAGAGACAAACAGAGCCCCCACAGTCAAACCCTAAGTTTGGTGTTGGGAGGCCACAACCAAACTCTAAGTTTGGTGTTGAACCCCCACATTCAAACTCTAAGTTTGGTGTTGGGAGGTTCCAACATTGCTCTGAGTATCTGTGAGGCTCATTGAGAGCCCTCTGTCAAGCTACTGACATTAAAGAAGCGCTTGTTGGGAGGCAACCCAATGTTATATTCTATATATTTCCCTTTGTTATTTTTTGTTATTTTGTAGGTTGATGATCATGAGAAGTCACAAAATCAATTAAAAAAAAGCAAAAACAGAATGAAAAACAGGAAGAAAAACAGCACACCCTGGAGGAAGATGTTGCTGGCGTTCAAACGCCAGTAAGCCTAGCAGTTGGGCGTTTAACGCCCAGTCTGGCACCATTCTGGGCGTTTAACGCCAGAAAGGGGCACCAGACTGGCGTTAAACGCCAGAAAAGGGCAAGAACCTGGCGTTAAACGCCAGGAATGGGCATCAGCCCGGCGTTTAACGCCAGAAATGGCTCAAAACGTGGATTTTGATGCCATTTGGTGCAGGGATGACTTTTCCTTGACACCTGAGGATCTGTGGACCCCACAGGATCCCCACCAACCCCACCACCACCCTCTCTCTTCTTCCCCCATTCACCAATCACCTCAATACCTCTTCCCCAAAAACCCCTCACCTATCATATCCCATCTTTCTCTTCACCACCCACATCCATCCTTCATAAAACCCCACCAACCTCACCCTTCAAATTCAAACCACTTTCCTTCCCAAACCCACCCATAATGGCCGAACCATCACCCCCCTCTCTCCTATATAATCCCTTCTTCATCCCTTCATTTTCACACAACCTAAACAACACTTCTTCCCCTCTTTGGCCGAATACACCACCATTCCCTTCTTCCTCGTTTCTTCTTCTTCTACTCTCTTCTTTCTTCTTTTGCTCGAGGACGAGCAAACATTTTAAGTTTGGTGTGGTAAAAGCGTTGCTTTTTTTCGTTTTTCCATAACCATTATGGCATCCAAGGCCGGAGAAATCTCTAGAAAGAGGAAAGGGAAGGCAAAAGCTTCCACCTCCGAGTCATGGGAGATGGATAGATTCATCTCAAGGGTGCATCAAGACCACTTCTATGAAGTTGTGGCCTTGAAGAAGGTGATCCCCGAGGTCCCCTTTTCACTCAAAAAGGGTGAATATCCGGAGATCCGCCATGAGATCCGAAGAAGAGGTTGGGAAGTACTTACCAACCCCATTCAACAAGTCGGAATCTTGATGGTTCAAGAGTTCTATGCCAATGCATAGATCACAAAGAACCATGATCAAAGTATGAACCCGGATCCAAAGAATTATCTTACTATGGTTCGGGGGAAATACTTGGATTTCAGTCCGGAAAGCGTGAGGGTAGCGTTCAACTTGCCTATGATGCAAGGAGATGAACATCCTTACACAAGAAGGGTCAACTTTGATCAAAGGTTGGACCAAGTCCTCACAGTTATATGTGAAGAGGGCGCACAATGGAAGAGAGATTCAAGAGGCAAGCCGGTTCAATTGAGAAGGCATGACCTCAAACCCGTGGCTAGAGGATGGTTGGAGTTCATTCAACGCTCAATCATTCCCACTAGCAACCGGTCCGAAGTTACTCTAGACCGGGCCATCATGATTCATAGCATCATGATTGGAGAAGAAGTGGAAGTTCATGAGGTTATAGCCCAAGAACTCTATAAAGTGGCGGACAAGTCTTCCACCTTGGCAAGGCTAGCCTTTCCTCATCTCATTTGTCACCTCTGTTATTCAGTTGGAGTTGACATAGAAGGAGATACCCCCATTGATGAGGATAAGCCCATCACTAAGAAAAGGATGGAGCACACAAGAGACCCCTCTCATCATGAGATCCCTGAGATGCCTCAAGGGATGCACTTTCCTCCACAAAACTATTGGGAGCAACTGAACACCTCCCTAGGAGAATTGAGTTCCAACATGGGACAACTAAGGGTGGAGCATCAAGAACACTCCATCATCCTCCATGAAATTAGAGAAGATCAAAGAATCATGAGGGAGGAGTGATGAGCGGATAATTTGTATACTTTTTGGCATAGTTTTTAGTATGTTTTTAGTAGTTTGAGTTGAGTTTTTAGTATATTTTTATTAGTTTTTAGTTAAAATTCACTTTTCTGGACTTTACTATGAGTTTGTGTGTTTTTCTGTGATTTCAGGTATTTTCTGGCTGAAATTGAGGGACCTGAGCAAAAATCTGATTCAGAGACTGAAAAGGACTGCAGATGCTGTTGGATTCTGACCTCCCTGCACTCGAAGTAGATTTTCTGGAGCTACAGAAGCCCAATTGGCGCGCTCTCAAAAGCGTTGGAAAGTAGACATCCTGGGCTTTCCAGCAATATATGATAGTCCATACTTTGCCCAAGATTTGATGGCCCAAACCGGTGTTCAAAGTCACCTCAAGAAATTCCAGCGTTAAACGCCAGAACTGGCACCTAATTGGGAGTTAAACGCCCAAACTGGCATAAAAGCTGGCGTTTAACTCCAAGAAGAGTCTCTACACGAAAATGCTTCATTGCTCAGCCCAAGCACACACCAAGTGGGCCCGGAAGTGGATTTTTATGTCATTTACTCATCTCTGTACACCCTAGGCTACTAGTTTTCTATAAGTAGGACCTTTTACTATTGTATTTTCATCTTGGTTCTTCTGGTTCCCTCTCTGGGGCCGAAACCAATGATCACTTTTGTTCTTATGTATTTTCAACGGTGGAGTTTCTACACACCATAGATTAAGGTGTGGAGCTCTGCTGTACCTCGAGTATTAATGCAATTACTATTGTTCTTCCATTCAACTCCGCTTGTTCTTGTTCCAAGATATCACTTGTTCTTCAAACTTGATGAAGGTGATGATTGACACTCATCATCATTCTCACCTATGAACAAGGTGACTGACAACCACTCTTGTTCTACAAGCATATGAGGCTTAGTGAATATCTCTTGGATTCTTTAATCGGAATCTTCGTGGTATAGGCAGGACCTGATGGCGGCATTCAAGAGAATTCGGAAGGTCTAAACCTTGTCTGTGGTATTCTGAGTAGGATTCAATGATTGAATGATTGTGACGTGCTTCAAACCTGTAACCTACTGGGCGTTAGTAACAGACGCAAAAGAGGGATTCTATTCCGGTAGGGGAGGGAACCAAACCGGTGATTGGCAGTACTGTGACAGAGTGCATGCATTAGCTTTCACTGCGCGGATGGGAGGTAGCTGCTGACAACAGTGAAACCCTACACGAGCTTGCCATGGAAAGGAGTAAGAAAGGATTGGATGAAGACAGTAGGAAAGCAGAGAGACGGAAGGGAAGGCATCTTCATACGCTTGTCTGAAGCTCTTACACCAATGATATACATAAGTATCACTATCTTTATGTTCTATATTATTTTCATTCATCATCATATACATTTGAGTTTGCCTGACTAAGATTTACAAGATGACCATAGCTTGCTTCAATGCTAACAATCTCCGTGGGATCGACCCTTACTCACGTAAGGTATTACTTGGACGACCCAGTGCACTTGCTGGTTAGTTGTGCGAAGTTGTGTAATGCCATGGAATTGAACCACCAAGTTTTTGGAGTTCATGACCAGGGATTATGAGAGTTGTGAAAAGTATTGTTCACAATTTCGCGCCACCAAGTTTTTGGCGCCGTTGCCGGGGATTATTCAAGTTTTGAGCAAGCTTTTGGTAACAATGCCTGGGATTGTTCTAGTTTGGACAACTGACGGTTCATCTTGTTGCTTAGATTAGGTATTTTTTTTTTCGAAATTCTTAAAGATGAATTCTAGAGTTTCATGATGATTTGTTGAAATCTGGCTGGCTGAGAAGCCATGTCTAATCTGATTGGACCGAGGTTTCAACTTATCACCACAAGAGCTTGTTGATTTTCATCAATTTTGCTTTTGGAGCAATGATCTGCTAAGATTTGGCTGACCTTTGGTCATGTCTAGTGTTTTGGACCGAAGCTTTCTTTGAAAGCTTGGCTGGCTGTGAAGCCATGTCTAATTCCTGGACCGGAGTCTTAGACTAGCATTGCACTGATTCCTGGAATTCTCATTAAGAATTTTGATACCTTTATTTTCCTTTTCACTTAATTTTCGAAAAACACAAAAAATTTACAAAATCATAAAAACCAAAAAGATTTTTATGTTTCTTGCTTGAGTCTGGTGTCTCATCTTAAGTTTGGTGTCAAATGCATGTTTTTGTTACATTTTTTCGAATCCATGCATATATTTCTTTGTTCTGATCTTTGAGTTCTATTGGCTTGAGTGTTCATGTGTCTCATATAGTGTCAGTAGCACACAAACTGCTAAGTTTGGTGTCTTGCATGCATTGTTATTTGATTCTTGTTGCATTTTGATTATTAAAAAATCCAAAAATATTTTTAATTTGTGTTTTTTCAAGTCAATGATACAAAGAATTAAAGATTCAGAACATACTGCAGAGGAATTATACAGAAAAAGCTGAGCATTCAAAAATGCCCAGTGAAGAAGGCAGACTGGCGTTTAAACGCCAGCCAGGGTACCTGGTTGGGCGTTTAACGCCCAAAAAGGTAGCATTTTGGGCGTTAAACGCCAGAATGTATACCATTCTGGGCGTTTAACGCCAGGATGGTGCTAGGGGGAAGATTTTGTTTTCAAAATCAATTTTTTCCAAGTTTTCAAAGTTTTTCAAAACCAAATCTTTTTCAAATCATATCTTTTCAATCAAATGTTTTCAAAATCAACTTTTTTCCTTTTTCAAAGATACTTACTAACAATTAATGATTTGATTGAACATTTTTTTGCCTTTTCTTTAAGAACGGTTTTATGTTTGAATCATATCTTTTCTTGTTAGGCAAGTCATTAATTTTTTTCTTTTAATCATATCTTTTCAAATTGTTTTCAAATCATATCTTTTAAAATTGTTTTCAAATCATATCTTCTCAATCACATCTTTTTAAAACCATCACTTCTCAATCAAATATTTTTAATCACATCTTTTTCAAAATAGTTTTCAATCAAATCTTTTTGACTTCTAATTTCAAAATCTTTTTCAAAAATCATTTGATTTCTTTTTCACTTTCAATTTTCGAAAATTATCAATCAAATTTTCAAAATGTTTTCAAAATCTTTTAATTGAATTTTCGAAAATTTCCTTCCCTCCTTCCCACATCCTTCTATTTATGGAGTACCACTCCTTCTAAATGCACAATTCGAACCTTATCTAATTAAAGTTCGAATTCTTCTTCTCCTTCTTCTTTCTATTTCTCTTTTCCTCTGACACTTCAAGGAATCTCTATACTGTGACATAGAGGATTCCACATTTTCTTTTTCTCTTCTCTTTCATATGAGCAGGAGCAGAGACAAAGGCATTCTTGTTGAAGCTGACCCTGAACCCGAGAGAACCTTGAAGAGAAAGCTAAGAGAAGCCAAGGCACAACTCTCTTTAGAGGACCTGACCGAATTCTTCAAGGAAGAAGAACACATGGCAGCCGAAAACAATAACAATGCCAACAATGCAAGGAAGGTGCTGGGTGACTTCACTGCACCTACTCCTGATTTTTATGGGAGAAGCATCTCTATCCCTGCCATTGGAGCAAACAACTTTGAGCTTAAGCCTCAATTAGTTTCTCTAATGCAACAGAATTGCAAGTTCCATGGACTTCCAATGGAAGATCCTCATCAGTTCTTAGCTGAATTCTTGCAAATCTGTGACACAGTCAAGACTAATGGGGTTAACCCTGAGGTCTACAGACTGATGCTATTCCCTTTTGCTGTAAGAGACAGAGCTAGAATATGGTTGGATTCTCAACCTAAAGAAAGCCTGGACTCTTGGGAAAAGCTAGTCAATGCCTTCTTGGCAAAGTTCTTTCCACCACAAAGATGGAGTAAGCTTAGAGTGGAAGTCCAAACCTTCAGACAGAAGGATGGAGAATCCCTCTATGAAGCTTGGGAAAGATACAAACAATTAATCAGAAGATGTCCCTCAGACATGCTTTCTGAATGGAGCATCATAGGTATTTTCTATGATGGTCTCTCTGAACTATCTAAGATGTCCTTGGATAGCTCTGCTGGAGGATCTCTTCATCTGAAGAAGACGCCTGCAGAAGCTCAAGAATTTATTGAAATGGTTGCAAATAACCAATTCATGTACACTTCTGAAAGGAATCCTGTGAACAATGGGACTAGTCAGAAGAAAGGAGTTCTTGAGATTGACACTCTGAATGCCATATTGGCTCAGAACAAGATATTGACTCAACAAGTCAATTTGATTTCTCAAAGTCTGTCTGGAATGCAAAATGCACCAAACAGTACTAAGGATGCTTCATCTGAGAAAGAAGCTTATGATCCTGAGAACCCTTCCATGGAAGAGGTGAATTACCTAGGAGAACCCTATGGAAACACCTATAATTCTTCATGGAGAAATCACCCAAATCTCTCATGGAAGAATCAAGAGAGACCTCAACAAGGTTTCAATAACAATAATGGTGGAAGAAATAGGTTTAGCAATAGCAAGCCTTTTCCATCATCTTCTCAGCAACAGACAGAGAGTTCTAAGCAGAATACTTCTGACTTAGCAACAATGGTCTCTGATCTAATAAAGACCACTCAAAGTTTCATGAATGAAACAAGGTCCTCCATCAGAAATTTGGAAGGGCAAGTGGGTCAGCTGAGCAAGAAAGTTACTGAACTCCCTCCTAGCACTCTCCCAAGTAATACAGAAGAAAATCCAAAAGGAGAGTGCAAAGCCATAGACATGGCCGAATATGGAGAGGAAAGAGAGGAGGAGGACGCCACTGAGGAAGACCTCAGTGGGCGTGTACCAATCTCCTCTGAGTTCCTCAATGAGGAACAATGGGAATCTGAGGCTCAAAATGAGACCATAGAGATTCCATTGGACTTACTTCTGCCATTCATGAGCTCTGATGAGTATTCGTCCTCTGAAGAGGATGAGTATGTCACTGAAGAGCAAGTTGCTAAATACCTTGGAGCAATCATGAAACTGAGTGACAAGTTATTTGGAAATGAGACTTGGGAGGATGAACCACCTTTGCTCACCAAAGAACTGGATGACTTGTCTAGGCAGAAACTGCCTCTAAAGAGGCAGGATCCTGGGAAGTTTTCTATACCTTGTACCATAGGCACCATGACCTTCAAGAAGGCCCTGTGTGACTTAGGGTCAAGTGTAAACCTCATGCCCCTCTCTGTAATGGAGAAATTAGGGATCTTTGAGGTGCAAGCTGCAAGAATCTCATTAGAGATGGCAGACAATTCAAGAAAACAAGCTCATGGACTTGTAGAGAATGTTTTGGTGAAGATTGAAGACCATTACATCCCTACTGATTTCATAGTCCTAGAGACTGGGAAGTGCATGGATGAATCCATCATCCTTGGCAGACCCTTCCTAGCCACAGCAAAGGCTGTGATTGATGTTGATAGAGGAGAGTTGATCATTCAAGTGAATGAAGAATCCTTGGTGTTTAAGGCCCAAGGACATCCCTCTATCATCATAGAGAGGAAGCATGAAGAGCTTCTCTCAAAACAGAGCCAAGCAAAGCCCCCACAGTCAAACTCTAAGTTTGGTGTTGGTAGGCCACAACCAAACTCTAAGTTTGGTGTTGAACCCCCACATTCAAACTCTAAGTTTGGTGTTGGGAGGTTCCAACACGGTTCTGAGTATTTCTGAGGCTCCATGAGAGTCCTCTGTCAAGCTAATGACATTAAAGAAGCGCTTGTTGGGAGGCAACCCAATGTTTTATAGTTAACTATTTTCTTTTGTTATTTTATCTTTTTTGTAGGTTGATGATCATAAGAAGTCAGAAAAACAATGAAAAAAGCAAAAACAGAATGAAAAACAGGAAGAAAAATAGCACACCCTGGAGGAAGAAGCTGCTGGCGTTTAAACGCCAGTAAGCCTAGCAGTTGGGCGTTTAACGCCCAGTCTGGCACCATTCTGGGCGTTTAACGCCAGAAAGGGGCACCAGACTGGCGTTAAACGCCAGAAAAGGGCAACAACCTGGCGTTAAACGCCAGGAATGGGCACCAGCCCGGCGTTTAACGCCAGAAATAGCTCAAAACGTGATTTTGAGCAACATTTGGTGCAGGGATGACTTTTCCTTGACACCACAGGATCTGTGGACCCCACAGGACCCCACCATCACTCTCTCTCTTCTTCCCCCATTCACCAATCACCTCAACACCTCTTCACCATAAACCCTTCTTTACTCCTTCATTTTCACACCACCTAAACACCACTTCTCCCCCTTTTGGCCGAACCATAAGCCACTTCCATCTCCTCCATTTCTTCTTCTTCTACTCCCTTCTTTCTTCTTTTGCTCGAGGACAAGCAAACCTTTTAAGTTTGGTGTGGTAAAAGCATTGCTTTTTGTTTTTCCATAACCATTTATGGCATCCAAAGCCGGTTCAAGTGAGAAGGCATGACCTCAAGCCCATCACTAAGAAGAAGATAGAGCAAACGAGAGACCCCTCTCATCAAGAAATCCCTGAGATACCTCAAGGGATGCACTTTCCTCCACAAGACTATTGGGAGCAACTGAACATCTCCCTAGGAGAATTAAGTTCCAACATGGGACAACTAAGGGTGGAGCACCAAGAACACTCCATCATCCTCCATGAAATTAGAGAAGATCAAAGAATCATGAGAGAGGAGCAACAAAGACAAGGAAGAGACATTGAGGAGCTCAAGCATTCCATAGGATCTTCAAGAAGAAGAAAGAGCCGCCATCACTAAGGTGGACCCGTTCTTTAATCTCCTTGTTCTTTATTTTTCTGTTTTTCGAAAATTTATGCTTATGTTTATCCATGTTTGTGTCTTATGATCATTAGTGTCTTAGTGTCTATGCCTTAAAGCTATGAATATGAATCCATCACCTTTCTTAAATGAAAACTGTTTTTATCACAAAAGAACAAGAAGTACAGGATTTCAAATTCATCTTTAAAACTAGCTTAATTAGTTTGATGTGGTGACAATACTTGTTGTTTTCTGAATGTATGCTTAAACAGTGCATATGTCTTTTGAATTTGTGGTTCATGAATGTTAAAATTGTTGGCTCTTGAAAGAATGATGAAAAAGGAGACATGTTACTGAGGATCTGAAAAATCATAAAAATGATTCTTGAAGCAAGAAAAAGCAGTGAATACAAAAAAAAAAAAAAAGAGAAAAAGAAGGAGAAAAACGAAAAAAAAGGGAGAAAGAGAAAAAGAAAGAAAAAAGAAAGAAATAAAGTTGTGATCCAAGGCAAAAAGAGTGTGCTTAAGAACCCTGGACACCTCTAATTGGGGACTCTAGCAAAGCTGAGTCACAATCTGAAAAGGTTCACCCAATTATGTGTCTGTGGCATGTATGTATCCGGTGGTAATACTGGAAGACAGAGTGCTTTGGGCCACGGCCAAGACTCAATAAGTAGCTGTGTTCAAGAATCATCATACTTAACTAAGAGAATCAATAACACTATCTGGATTCTGAGTTCCTAAAGAAGCCAATCATTCTGAATTTCAAAGGATAAAGTGAGATGCCAAAACTGTTCGGAGGCAAAAAGCTACTAGTCCCGCTCATCTAATTTGGAGCTTAGTTTCATTGATAATTTGGAGTCTATAGTATATTCTCTTCTTTTTATCTTATTTGATTTTCAGTTGCTTGAGGACAAGCAACAATTTAAGTTTGGTGTTGTGATGAGCGGATAATTTGTATACTTTTTGGCATAGTTTTTAGTATGTTTTTAGTAGTTTGAGTTGAGTTTTTAGTATATTTTTATTAGTTTTTAGTTAAAATTCACTTTTCTGGACTTTACTATGAGTTTGTGTGTTTTTCTGTGATTTCAGGTATTTTCTGGCTGAAATTGAGGGACCTGAGCAAAAATCTGATTCAGAGACTGAAAAGGACTGCAGATGCTGTTGGATTCTGACCTCCCTGCACTCGAAGTGGATTTTCTGGAGCTACAGAAGCCCAATTGGCGCGCTCTCAACGGCGTTGGAAAGTAGACATCCTGGGCTTTCCAGCAATATATGATAGTCCATACTTTGCCCAAGATTTGATGGCCCAAACCGGCGTTCAAAGTCACCTCAAGAAATTCCAGCGTTAAACGCCGGAACTGGCACCTAATTGGGAGTTAAACGCCCAAACTGGCATAAAGGCTGGCGTTTAACTCCAAGAAGAGTCTCTACACGAAAATGCTTCATTGCTCAGCCCAAGCACACACCAAGTGGGCCCGGAAGTGGATTTTTATGTCATTTACTCATCTCTGTACACCCTAGGCTACTAGTTTTCTATAAGTAGGACCTTTTACTATTGTATTTTCATCTTGGTTCTTCTGGTTCCCTCTCTGGGGCCGAAACCAATGATCACTTTTGTTCTTATGTATTTTCAACGGTGGAGTTTCTACACACCATAGATTAAGGTGTGGAGCTCTGCTGTACCTCGAGTATTAATGCAATTACTATTGTTCTTCCATTCAACTCCGCTTGTTCTTGTTCCAAGATATCACTTGTTCTTCAAACTTGATGAAGGTGATGATTGACACTCATCATCATTCTCACCTATGAACAAGGTGACTGACAACCACTCTTGTTCTACAAGCATATGAGGCTTAGTGAATATCTCTTGGATTCTTTAATCGGAATCTTCGTGGTATAGGCAGGACCTGATGGCGGCATTCAAGAGAATTCGGAAGGTCTAAACCTTGTCTGTGGTATTCTGAGTAGGATTCAATGATTGAATGATTGTGACGTGCTTCAAACCTGTAACCTACTGGGCGTTAGTGACAGACGCAAAAGAGGGATTCTATTCCGGTAGGGGAGGGAACCAAACCGGTGATTGGCAGTACTGTGACAGAGTGCATGCATTAGCTTTCACTGCGCGGATGGGAGGTAGCTGCTGACAACAGTGAAACCCTACACGAGCTTGCCATGGAAAGGAGTAAGAAAGGATTGGATGAAGACAATAGGAAAGCAGAGAGACGGAAGGGAAGGCATCTTCATACGCTTGTCTGAAGCTCTTACACCAATGATATACATAAGTATCACTATCTTTATGTTCTATATTATTTTCATTCATCATCATATACATTTGAGTTTGCCTGACTAAGATTTACAAGATGACCATAGCTTGCTTCAATGCTAACAATCTCCGTGGGATCGACCCTTACTCACGTAAGGTATTACTTGGACGACCCAGTGCACTTACTGGTTAGTTGTGCGAAGTTGTGTAATGCCATGGAATTGAACCACCAAGTTTTTGGAGTTCATGACCAGGGATTATGAGAGTTGTGAAAAGTATTGTTCACAATTTCGTGCCACCAAGGAGCAACAAAGACAAGGAAGAGACATTGAGGAGCTCAAGCACTCCATAGGATCTTCAAGAGGAAGAAAGATCCGCCATCACTAAGGTGGACCCGTTCTTTGATTTCCTTGTTCTTTATTCTTCTGTTTTTCGAATTTTATGCTTATGTTTATCCATGTTAGTGTCTTATGATCATTAGTGTCTTAGTGTCTATGCCTTAAAGTTATGAATGTCCTATGAATCCATCACCTTTCTTAAAAGAAAAACGTGCTTAATTGAAAAGGAGAAGAATTGCATGAATTTTAAATTTTATAACAGTTTAATTATTTTGATGTGGTGGCAATACTCTTGTTCTCTGAATGTATGCTTAAACAGTGCATATGTCTTTTGAATTTGTGGTTCATGAATGTTGGCTCTTGAAAGAATGATGAAAAAGGAGACATGTTACTGAGGATCTGAAAAATCATTAAAAATGATTCTTGAAGCAAGAAAAAGCAGTGAATACAAAAAAAGAAGAAGAAGCAAGCGAAAGAAAAAAAAACCGAAAAAGAAAAAGAAAGAAAAAGAAAGAAATAAAGTTGTGATCCAAGGCAAAAAGAGTGTGCTTAAGAACCCTGGACACCTCTAATTGGGGACTCTAGCAAAGCTGAGTCACAATCTAAAAAGGTTCACCCAATTATGTGTCTGTGGCATGTATGTATCCGGTGGTAATACTGGAAGACAGAGTGCTTTGGGCCACGGCCAAGACTCATAAAGTAGCTATGTTCAAGAATCATCATACTTAACTAGGAGAATCAATAACACTATCTGGATTCTGAGTTCCTAAAGAAGCCAATCATTCTGAATTCCAAAGGATAGAGTGAGATGCCAAAACTATTCAGAGGCAAAAAGCTAAAAGCCCCGCTCATCTAATTAATACTGATCTTCATAGATGTTTTTGGAGTTCATTGCATATTCTCTTCTTTTTATCCTATTTGATCTTCAGTTGCTTGGGGACAAGCAACAATTTAAGTTTGGTGTTGTGATGAGCGGATAATTTGTACGCTTTTTGGCATTGTTTTAAGTATGTTTTTGGTATGATCTAGTTAGTTTTTAGTATATTTTTATTTGTTTTTAGTTAAAATTCACTTTTCTGGACTTTACTATGAGTTTGTGTGTTTTTCTGTGATTTCAGGTATTTTCTGGCTGAAATTGAGGGATCTGAGCAAAAATCTGATCAAGAGACTCAAAAGGACTGCAGATGCTGTTGGATTCTGACCTCCCTGCACTCGAAGTGGATTTTCTGGAGCTACAGAAGCCCAATTGGCGCGCTCTCAACGGCGTTGGAAATTAGACATCCTGGGCTTTCCAGCAATATATGATAGTCCATACTTTGCCCAAGATTTGATGGCCCAAACCGGCGTTCAAAGTCACCTCAAGAAATCCCAGCGTTAAACGCTGGAACTGGCACCCAAACGGGAGTTAAACGCCCAAACTGGCATAAAAGCTGGCGTTTAACTCCAAGAAGAGTCTCTACACGAAAATGCTTCATTACTCAGCCCAAGCACACACCAAGTGGGCCCGGAAGTGGATTTTTATGTCATTTACTCATCTCTGTACACCCTAGGCTACTAGTTTTCTATAAGTAGGACCTTTTACTATTGTATTGAGACATCTGGGTAGCTATCTTCGTGTTTTTATGCTATCTTAGATCATTGGGAGGCTGGCCATTCGGCCATGCCTAGACCTTATGCTTATGTATTTTCAACGGTGGAGTTTCTACACACCATAGATTAAGGTGTGGTGCTCTGCTGTACCTCGAGTATTAATGCAATTACTATTGTTCTTCCATTCAATTCCGCTTGTTCTTTGTCCAAGATATCACTTGTTCTTCAACTTGATGAATGTGATGATCCGTGACACTCATCATCATTCTCACTCATGAACAAGGTGACTGACAACCACTCTTGTTCTACAAGCAATCAAAGCTCTAGTGAATATCTCTTGGATTCCTGATAACACGATGCATGGTTGATCGCCTGACAACCGAGTGCTCGCCTGACAAACGAGCCAGCCATTCCGTGAGATCAGAGTCTTCGTGGTATAGGCGAGAACTGATGGCGGCATTCAAGAGAATCCGGAAGGTCTAACCTTGTCTGTGGTATTCTGAGTAGGATTCAATGATTGAATGACTGTGACGTGCTTCAAACTCCTGAAGGCGGGGCATTAGTGACAGACGCAAAAGAATCACTGGATTCTATTCCGGCCTGATTGAGAACCGACAGATGGATAGCCGTGCCGTGACAGGGTGCGTTGAACATTTCCAATGAGAGGATGGGAGGTAGCCACTGACAACGGTGAAACCCTTGCATAAGCTTGCCATGGAAAGGAGTAAGAAGGATTGGATGAAGACTGTAGGAAAGCAGAGAGACGGAAAGGAAGGCATCTTCATTCGCTTGTCTGAAGCTCTCACCAATGATATACATAAGTATCTCTATCTTTATCTTTATGCTTTATTCGTTTATCATCATACCCATTTGAGTCTGCCTGACTAAGATTTACAAGGTGACCATAGCTTGCTTCATACCAACAATCTCCGTGGGATCGACCCTTGCTCACGCAAGGTATTACTTGGACGACCCAGTGCATTTGCTGGTTAGTTGTGCGAAGTTGTAGTGATCACAATTTCGCGCACCAGAAGTATATGTGGCGAGCGCATGTCTGAGACATACTCCCATTCCCTACCTTGATCACTAAGATGGCTCAGCAGGTTAGCGTCCCATGGTTGCCAGATGATGAGTCACCACCCCCAGTCGACGGAAAGGAGAAGACTATTCCGTGGGGGACATGGGTGAGCGATGGACCACCGCCATTCTCGCGTCGAGCTTGAGCCTCAGCGGCAGCACCACCCACAGGACCCTCATCACCACCATCAGCACCACCACTACCGGTACACCAGCTGATATACCAACTAGTTCAGTGCCTCATCGGGCTCATGGAGCAGAGCGAGCGTCGCATCAAGCGCCGCTTTGATCTTGTGAGTCAGATGCTGGTATAGCTGGGCGCTGTCATGCCCCCTGATCTCGATACTCCTTCTGACCATTCTGAGGCAGAGGAGGATCGGGAAGAGGAGGAGGATCAGCCGGCAGAGGCACATACACAGAGTCAAGTTGCACAGAGCCACAGCAGGCCCCTGTGGAGCCACAGCCACAGCCTCAGTCCGAGCCGGATGCGACCGTTGACCCTTACCCCCAGTATCAGGCATAGCATCGGGGACGATGCTTCATTCTAAGTGTGGAGAGGTCACCGCCATCACCATCGGTGGAACTTCTATTTTGGGTGACAATTTCAGACAATTATCTTTTATTTTATGTTACTTTGTTTTATTTTGCACTTTTGGATTATTGTACATATTAGTCTTTTGGGATACTTTTGTTTTAGCCTGTTACATTTTACACTTTGCACTTTGAGTTTGTATATATTTCATATTTCGTAGTTGGATTTGCATTCTTAGTCGATAGTTTGTATATACGTATATATAGTACTTGAGCTTAGTGGTTGTGATTAAAAAATTTGATGTATGGAAGCTTAGTTTCCCCCTTTTTACATAAGAAAGTTGGTTTGTTTGAAAAAGGGAATAAACTAAGAAATTTTTAATTTTCTAAACCACAACATTACATTTAGGATACATATAATAAGCTTAGTCAAAATAATAAAATTTTACAAGGAATTTATCTATAGGGCACCACCCCAATTGATTGAAAATTTTTGTGATGAACTTGCTTGAATTCTATATTTTGTGAAACATGTTTTGAGCTAAGAACACAAGCTTGTGAGTTTTGAGCCTAATGGTGTGGTTACATCTTATAACCACTTATTTTTCTTCTTGTGTGCATCATTCTCTTTCTATGATTGTGATCCTTGATTTGTTTAATTCTTTATGTCCATTATTCCTTGTATACATGCATTTATATGATTGAGGCCACTGTTTCAATTAGCTGACTTACCCAAATGACCTACCTTTTACCTTCCATTGTTAACCAATTTTGAGCCTATACTTAACCTAATTGTTCCTTATTTTAGCACATTACAAGCCTAAAGTGTAAAACAATAAATGTCCCTTATTTGGATCTTTGATTAGCTTAGACTAATGAGAGTGTTTATTATTCAAGTTTGGGGAGATTTGGGAACATTGGTTGAGATAAAAGGGTGTTTTGTATTTCTATATTTGGGAATTGGGTGCATACTCATGTATTAATCAAATGTTAGACCTTATGCATTGATGTTCTTGTATATAGTTTGAAAGAAAGAAAAATGAGAAAAACAAAAAAAGAAAAAAAATAAATATGAAAAAAAGGAAAAAAGAAAGAAAAAGAAAAGCAAAAAAAAGGAGGACAAAACGCCCCAAAGTAAAGTTCAATAAAAATCAATGCATATGTGTTGAGAAGTGAAAAGAAAATGCATGAGTATGTGAAAAAGTGAATAATGGGTAGTTAGGTTGGCACTTAATTGTATAGGTTGTCATATAGGTTAGGTGGGAAGCTTAGGTTAATCAAAGATTCAAATTATAGTCCACTTAACCATATTTGACCCTAGCCCCATTACAACCTTTGTCCTCATGATATTTGTATGCATGCATTGAATAATTGTTGATTGTTAGATAAAGAACAAATCTTGGAAAGTATGATTAGAGGGGAATTGAGTGAATCAACCCCAAACACTTGAGTGACTAGAGCGGATACACATCCGGTGAGTATTCGATTGCTCAATTACATGTTTTCACCATGATCATCCTTCTTCATGCAAGTTTGTAAATCTTTTTGATAATTCAATACAATTGTGGGTTTGGTTTGGTTTGAATTGATTCCTATTGCTTTAGCCCTTATGCTTACATATGTTTTCTTGCAAGTTGATTTGTTTTTACCAAGTGATTGCATTCATATAGATAGTTACATTTAGATAGGTTGCATATAGTTTAGTTGCATTAAATAAATGACATACCCCTTGTTTCCTTCTTGGTTTAGCATGAGGACATGCTATTGTTTAAGTGTGGGGAGGTTGATAAACCCCATTTTTAGGGTTTATCTTCTGTTGAATTTAGAGGATTTTTGTCACCTTTTCCTACATTTACTCAATGAAATAGCATAGTTTTGTGATTCTTCCTTAATTTGTGCTTAAGTGTGACAACATGCTTTTAAGGCCTTTAATTTGTTAATTTTGAATTCCCTTTGATTCCACTAGATGCCTTGATTTGTTTGTTAGTGAATTCAGGTTGAAAAGGCTAGGAATGGATCAAAGGATTGAAGAGAAAAGCATGCAAAGTGGAGAATCCATGAAGAAACAAGGATTTGGGATGCTGAGATCAACGCGCACGCGTAGCAGACGCGCATGCGTGGAAAAGTAAAGTCGCACGGCGACGCGTACGCGCAACAGACGCGCACGCGTGAATAGAAAATGCCATCGACGCGTACGCGTGACCCATGCGTATGCGTCGGTGCTCACATGTGACCCACTTAAAGTGAATCTGCTGGGGGTGATTTCTGGGCTTCCCAGGCCCAAATCTAACTCACTTCTGATGCTATTAACCCAAGGATTGAAGGGGGATGGGAGAGGGAGTTACCAAGTAGTTTAGTTGAGTTTTATCATGCTTTAGGTTAGGTTTCTAGAGGGAGAAGCTCTCTCTTCTCTCTAGAATTAGGATTAGGTTTAGGTTAATCTCTCTTAGATCTAGGTTTAATTCATGTCTTGATCTACTTTTCCTTTCAATTTCTTGTTCCTACATCTTGTTCCTTCATTCTTTTGTATTCATCTTCTTTGTTTGTATACTTTGTTGTTGACACACTCTTGTTCTTTTTATTTTTCTTTAATGCAATTTGAGGTAACTCATGTTACTTGTGCTTTCCTTGATTATGGTTGTTGATTGCTTGTATTAGGTAGTGTTAGATTTTATATTTCTTTGCAATTTAATCTTGCTTTCCTTTTATGCCTTCCAAGTGTTTGACAAAATTCTTGGAAGGATGTTAGAGTAGATTTTTCTCCTCTTGGCTTGAGTTGAGTAATTAGTGACTCTTGAGTTATCAAACTCATTTGCTGATTCATAATTGGAAATTGCTAATTGATTTGCATGTTACTGAAGCTAGTCTTTCCTTAGGATTTGACTAAGACTTGTGGATTCAAATTGATTATCTTCACTTGACTTGCTGATAAACCCCATTTTGAGGGTTTATCTTGTATTAATTTCAGGGGTTTTATCAATGAGTCCACACGCTTTTCATATGAAAATACAAGACTTTGTGTTCCTTTCCTAATTTTTGCCTCATGGATGAAAACATGCTTATTTTGCACTAAATTAGATACATTTCTAATCTTCTCTTGGTGCCATTCGATGTCGTGACATGTGTGTTAAGTGGTTTCAGAATATAGGGTAGGGATGAACCGGAAGAGAGAAGGAGAATGGGCGCAAAGGAAAGGAGCATGAGAAATTGAGCTTTGGGAACTTCAGCAAAGGCGCGTGCACGTACCTGGCGCGCCCGCGTGGATTGCACAGCTAGAAGTCAAAGCCAGAAGCCAAGCCACGAGCCGGTATGTGTAGCGGCTAAGCCATAATCCCCATGGGCGCGCACGCGTACGTTGCGCCTCCGCTCACATTACAAGATGCCCCGTGCGCGCCGATGCTCGAATATGATTTTTTTTAAGAAGTCACGTGACCTGGGCGTGGAGACAGTTGGAGATCTCATTTTGGGGAAGTGCCTTGGCAGGAAGAGCTTAAGAAGACCAGGGATTGAAGGGTTAAGGGACTTTTTGCTCATTTTTTTAGATTGTTCTAGATATTTTGCTATTGTTAGTTACACTCTTGGAGAGGGAGAGGGAGATTCCAAGCTCTCATTAGAGTTCATCTTCATCCATTTTCTGAATTTTCAATCACTCTTTGGTGAGATCCATTGCAATTCTCAATTTACTTCATGTTATAGATCTTCTTCTCCAATCTCAATTAGTGCTTGTAATTGCTCAATCCTCATAGATCCTAGATTCAACTTTGTAGTTTTGGATTTTATCAATTTCTTGAGAAGTTCATTTCCATTGTTGTTCTTTGTTAATTGTTATTAGTTCCTTGTGTTGAAGCACTTTCAATTCTACTTCCTTCTCATTTTTACTATGCCTTTCATCCTTGCTCATCAATTGTTTGATAAAATGCCAACACTAGTTATGGAGTAAAAGTTTCTTACTTGGCATAGGGTTTGGATCATTAGAAAGAGTTGAATAGTTTATGTCAATTGTTGATTTGGAATTAGAAATTGCTAATTGACTTGGAGTGCACTAAAGCTAGAATTCCCTAAGGTAAATCTAGGACTTGTGACTCAAGTTAGTTACTCTCATTTGACTTTCCTCTATACCTGGGGGTTAACTAAATGAAGCAAGGCCTAATTGTTGTCATCATTAAAGGAACTATAAGGATAGAATTTCTAATGCCAACCCTAGGCCAAGCTTTCTAAAGATTGATTGTTTGTCATCTATTTTGCTAAACCTTCAAAGAATCATAATAAGGCTTCCTAATCAATAAGATGCATTCTCTAGCAATTCCAAGGGAGGACGACTCGGGAGACTAGTACTCTCGGTTATAGATTGTAGGATTGTTTGATGCGAAGTTGAATGTCGATTAGACTATACTCACGATTATATCCATTATTGAATTCTATATCGGCATGATAAATTTTCTTTATCAAAATGGCGCCGTTGCCGGGGAATTTGCTTAGTGTGCCATGTTATTGTTTAGAATAAATGTGTATATATGTACATAGTTGCATTTCATTGTAATTTGTTCAAGTGACTAACCCCTCATCGTTACCATGAGTTTTACTTCTCCTTCATTGCATGACGCGTTCACAACCGAACCCAAGCTTAGTCCCATTTGATCCGGAAATAGAACGAACTTTGTTTCATATTAGACAAGCTCGGAAGCGGTTAAGGTTTGGAAAAGGTGAAAAAGTTTTCACCACCTCAACCACCTTACTAAAAGTGAATATTGAACCGTCACTCAAAGAAGGCAATAATCATTCTCCCATCAATATCACTAACAACGCTTCTTTTGTTTTAGGTACTAACGCCATGGATGCTCCGAGGAGAGTTACTATCAAGGAAGCGGGTGCACCGGATTATGTCCTTCAACCACTTCATGTAACTCACCCCAATTTGAATGCAAACTTTGAACTTAAGACCACTTTGATCAACCTCCTACCCAAATTCCATGGGCTTCCCGCACAAGACCCTATTCGACATCTCAAAGACTTTTATCGTATATGCTCAACAACTAGACGGGAAGGATCCGATGAGGTTGCTATATGGTTGTTTGCTTTCCCTTTCTCTCTTGAGGACAAGGCTAAAGAATGGTTCTACACTCTATCTAGTGAAGTCGCCTCCGATTGGGACTTGCTTAGACGAGGACTCTTGGATAAATTCTTGCCCCCGGAGAAGATGGATAGGCTAAGGAAGGAAATGTCATGTATTGTACAAGGTGAAACGGAACCATTATACGAGTATTGGGAACGGTTTTGTAAGTTACTAGATGCATGTCCTAATCACTGACAAACCCCAATTTGATGGTTTATCTTGTATTGAATTTAGGGGATTTTATCACCTTTTACCCACATTTATTCAATGAAATAGCATGGTTTTGTATATTCTCCTTTAATTATGCTTAAGAGTGAAAACATGCTTTTTAGGTCTTAAAATAGCTAAATTTAATTCACCTTGATTCCATTAGATTTCTTGATATGTTTGTTAAGTGATTTAAGGTTTAGGAGGCAAAGATTGGATCAAGGGAATGAAGAAAGAAAGCACGAAAAGTTGGAGAACTCATGAAGAAATGAAAAGAACCGGAAAGCTATCAAGCCGACCTCTTCGCACTTAAACGACCATAACTTGAGCTACAGAGGTCCAAATGATGCGGTTTCAGTTGGGTTGGAAAGCTAACATCCGGGGCTTTGAAACGATATAAGATTTGCCATAGTTGCATCGCGCATAGGGGTGCGCACGCGCACGGTACGCGGACGCGCCGATGGTGGCACATGACCCACTTAATGCAACACGTGGCCAGCGATTTTAGAAGCCTTGTGGGCCCAATCCAACTCATTTCTGATGCTATTTAAGCCAAGGATTGAAGGGGGAATGAAGATACTTTAGATACTTTACATACTTTACAAACTTTTAACCATTAGTCATAGTTTAGTAGTTAGAGTTAGTTTCTAGAGAGAGAAGCTCTCACTTCTCTCTAGAATTAGGATTAGGAATTAGGGTTAGATTAGGATCTCATAGTTCTAGATTTAATTCAAGTCTACTTCTACTTCTACCTTCAATTAATGATTGCTACACTTTGGTTCTTCTTTCTATCCCTATCCTCTTGTTGTAATTTCTCTTATTTTGTTTTTAAGTTTTGTAATTGAGATATTTTTGTTCTTTTGTTTTCTTTTAATAATGCAATTTGAGATAATTCATGTGATTGTGGTGTTGTTGATTGTTGTTTTGTTAATTCTTTGTAATTGTTAGTTGTTGATTCCTTTTATTCTTACAAATAAAAATGCTTTTTTTCATTACCCTCCAAGTGTTTGATGAAATGCTTGAGAGGATGTTAGAGTAGAATTCTATGTTCTTGGCTTGAGAAGGTAACTTAGGATTTCTTGAGTCACTAGTGTCCAATTGATTGATAGTTGATAGCCATTAACTCTAGTCTTCATTAATCCAATTAGTGGAAAGCTAGGATTTATGGACTAAGATTGATATAACTCACTTGACTTTCCTTTGTTAATTGATTTAAGGATGACTAAGTGGGATTAATCCTTGCAACTACCATACTTGTGGCTAGTGATAATGATGAAGACCCTTGACAACCAAACCTTGCCAAGACCATTTTGTTAATAAAATTTTCTTACCATTTACTATTCATATTTCTCATCCAAAACCCCAAAATAAACAAGTCCATAACCAATAACAAGAACACTACCCTGTAAGTCCTTTGAGAGACGACCCGAGGTTTAAATACTTCGGTTTATAAATTTTAGGGGTTTGTACTTGTGACAAACAAATTTTTGTATGAAAGGATTATTGTTGGTTTAGAGACTATACTTCGACGAGATTTCATTTGTGAAATTCTAAACCGTCAAAAATCCATTCATCAATCACATGCTTGACACTCAAGTGTTGCTTGGATACATATGTCAAGGGATGCGAGAACAAGATAGAACTTTTTTGGACACCTCTAGCAATGGTTCTTTGTCTAAATATAAAACAGTGGAGGAGGCATGGCAACTTATCATTGACCTAACCGAATCCAATCAACATATGAGACGAAGAGTCAACCGCCCAAGAACCGTGAATGAGGTATCAACTAGTAGCGAAAGCACTGCTCTAACCAAATCCTTGAGTGAAATGACATCCATCTTGAAGCAACTACAACAACCACAACAACCTCAACCATACCAACAACACTCTCCACCCCCTCAACAATACAATCAACAATTGGTCCCTCAAAAAGTGTGTGGCATTTGTTCTTGCTATTCCCACTACACGGATGAGTGCCCAAGCGTTCAAGAAGATAACACTTTGGTGGCTACCCATAATTTCTATGACCGCCCAATTGGCGCGCTCTCAACGGCGTTGGAAAGTAGACATCCTGGGCTTTCCAGCAATATATGATAGTCCATACTTTGCCCAAGATTTGATGGCCCAAACCGGCGTTCAAAGTCACCCTCAGAAATTCCAGCGTTAAACGCCGGAACTGGCACCTAAATGGGAGTTAAACGCCCAAACTGGCATAAAAGCTGGCGTTTAACTCCAAGAAGAGTCTCTACACAAAAATGCTTCATTGCTCAGCCCAAGCACACACCAAGTGGGCCCGGAAGTGGATTTTTATGTCATTTACTCATCTCTGTACACCCTAGGCTACTAGTTCTCTATATATAGGACCTTTTACTATTGTATTTTCATCTTTGGACATCTAGTTCTTAGATCATTGGGAGGCTGGCCTCACGGCCATGCCTAGACCTTGTTCTTATGTATTTTCAACGGTGGAGTTTCTACACACCATAGATTAAGGTGTGGAGCTCTGCTGTACCTCGAGTATTAATGCAATTACTATTGTTCTTCTATTCAATTCCGCTTGTTCCTTGTCCAAGATATCACTTGTTCTTCAACTTGATGAATGTGATGATCCGTGACACTCATCATCATTCTCACCTATGAACAAGGTGACTGACAACCACTTTTGTTCTACAAGCAACCAAGGCTCTAGTGAATATCTCTTGGATTCTTTAACTGGAATCTTCGTGGTATAGGCAAGAACTGATGGCGGCATTCAAGAGAATCCGGAAGGTCTAAACCTTGTCTGTGGTATTCTGAGTAGGATTCAATGATTGAATGACTGTGACGTGCTTCAAACTCCTAGCAGGCGAGGCGTTAGTGACAGACGCAAAAGAATCACTGGATTCTATTCCGGCCTGACCGAGAACCGACAGCTGATTAGCCATATGCTGTGACAGAGCATAGGAACATTTTCACTGAGAGGATGGGAGGTAGCCACTGACAACGGTGAAACCCTACATAAGCTTGCCATGGAAAGGAGTAAGAAGGATTGGATGAAGACAGTAGGAAAGCAGAGAGACGGAAGGGAAGGCATCTTCATACGCTTATCTGAAGTTCCTACCAATGAATTACATAAGTACCTCTATCTTTATCTCTATGCTTTATGCGTTTATTACCTATACTCATTTGAGTCTGCCTGACTGAGATTTACAAGGTGACCATAGCTTGCTTCATACCAACAATCTCCGTGGGATCGACCCTTGCTCACGCAAGGTATTACTTGGACGACCCAGTGCACTTGCTGGTTAGTTGTGTGAAGTTGTAGTGATTACAATTTCGCGCACCACCTCTCAACCTCAATCCAATCCTAAGGGAGGCATCAATGCCATCACCCTAAGATCCGGAACACAATTAAAAGAGAAGGGAGCAAAGGACTCAAATCCCATCACAATCGCTCAAGAGGAGGAAAGAATAGATGTAGAAAAGGTAGTGGAAGAGGAGACACCACAAGTCATAATTGAGAATGAAGAAGCTCAACCAACAAAGGAGACCCCCAAGACCAAGAGAACCTTGGACGAAGAAATTGCTCAACCACTCCCATTTCCAACACTTGCAAAGAAAGCTAAGAAGCGCATAGAACTCGACCCCAAAATGAGAGAAATGTTCAAGAAAGTCGAGGTAACCATCCCCCTCTTTGATGCTATCCATCAAGTTCCTAGATATGCAAAATTCCTTAAAGATCTATGCATGAACAAGGATAGAATTCTTGAATTGGAAACCATCCCATTGGGGAGTTCTATTTCCGCTTTAATGGGAGCATTGCCCGAGAAGTGTGATGATCCGGGCCCTTGTATGGTCACTTGCACCGTCAATGGAGTTCAATTCATAGATTGTATGTGTGACCTTGGAGCATGTGTTAGCATCATGCCTCTCTCCGTCTACCGGGTATTAAAGTTACCACCACTAAAAAGGTCGACGGCAAGATTTGTCCTAGCGGATTGGTGCACGAAATTGCAATCACACTTTTGCAATCCCGCACAACTAACCAGCAAGTGCACTGGGTCATCCAAGTAATACCTTGCGTGAGCAAGGGTCGATCCCACGGAGATTGTCGGCTTGAAGCAAGCTATGGTTATCTTGTAAATCTTAGTCAGGATATCAGAAATTATCAGGATTGATTGTGAAAAGCAAAAGAACATGAAATAAGTACTTGTTATGCAGTAATGGAGAATAGGTTGGGGTTTTGGAGATGCTCCATCTTCTGAATCTCTGCTTTCCTACTATCTTCTTCATCAAACACGCGAAGCTCCTTCCATGGCAAGCTGTATGTAGGGTTTCACCGTTGTCAGTGGCTACCTCCCATCCTCTCAGTGAAAACGTTCCTATGCTCTGTCACAGCATAGGCTAATCAGCTGTCGGTTCTCCGTCAGGCCGGAATAGAATCCAGTGATTCTTTTGCGTCTGTCACTAACGCCCCGCCTGCTAGGAGTTTGAAGCACGTCACAGTCATTCAATCATTGAATCCTACTCAGAATACCACAGACAAGGTTTAGACCTTCTGGATTCTCTTGAATGCCGCCATCAGTTCTAGCTTATACCACGAAGATTCTGGTTAAGGAATCCAAGAGATATCTACTCAATCTAAGGTAGAACGGAGGTGGTTGTCAGGCACACGTTCATAGTTGAGAATATGATGAGTGTCACGGATCATCACATTCATCCGGGTTAAGAACAAGTGATATCTTAGAATGGAAGCAAGCATGATTGAATAAGAAACAGTAGTAATTGCATTAATCAATCAAGACACAGCAGAGCTCCTCACCCCCAACCATGGGGTTTAGAGACTCATGCCGTGGAAAGTACACAAAGAAACGTGTAAAGTGTCATGAGGTATAGATACAATGTCCAAAGATCCTATTAATAGTGAACTAGTAACCTAAGGTTTACAGAAATGAGTAAATGACAGAAAAATCCACTTCTGGGCCCACTTGGTGTGTGCTTGGGCTGAGCATTGAAGCTTTCATGTGTAGAGACCTTTTCTGGAGTTAAACGCCAGTTTTCATGCCAGTTTGGGCGTTTAACTCCAAGTTTTATGCCAGTTCCAGCGTTAAACGCTGGAAATTCTGAGGCTGAATTGCCACGCCGGTTTGGGCCATCAAATCTCGGACAAAGTATAGATTATTATACATTTCTGGAAAGCCCAGGATGTCTACTTTCCAATGCCGTTGAGAGCGCGCCAATTGGGTTTCTGTAGCTCCAGAAAATCCACTTCGAGTGCAGGGAGGTCAGAATCCAACAGCATCCGCAGTCCTTTTCAGTCTCTGAATCAGATTTTTGCTCAAGACCCTCAATTTCAGCCAGAAAATACCTGAAATCACAGAAAAACACACAAACTCATAGTAAAGTCCAGAAAAGTGAATTTTAACTAAAAACTAATAAAAATATACTAAAAACTAACTAGAATATACTAAAAACATACTAAAAACAATGCCAAAAAGCGTACAAATTATCCGCTCATCACAACACCAAACTTAAATTGTTGCTTGTCCCCAAGCAACTGAAAATCAAAATAGGATAAAAAGAAGAGAATATACTATAGACTCCAAAATATCAAAGAAACATATTTCCAATTAGATGAGCGGGACTAGTGGCTTTTTGCCTCCGAACAGTTTTGGCATCTCACTCTATCCTTTGAAGTTCAGAATGATTGGTATCTATAAGAACTCAGAACTCAGATAGTGTTATTGATTCTCCTAGTTAAGTATAATGATTCTTGAACATAGCTAGTGTATGAGTCTTGGCTGTGGCCCAAAGCACTCTGTCTTCCAGTATTACCACCGGATACATACATGCCACAGACACATAATTGGGTGAACCTTTTTAGATTGTGACTCAGCTTTGCTAGAGTCCCCAATTAGAGGTGTCCAGGGTTCTTAAGCACACTCTTGTTGCCTTGGTTCACAACTTTATTTCTTTCTTTTTCTCTTTTTTTTTTCGAAAATAATTTTTTTTTTGTATTCACTGCTTTTTCTTGCTTCAAGAATCACTTTGATGATTTTTCAGATCCTCAATAACAGTTCTCCTTTTCCATCATTCTCTCAAGAGCCAACAATTTTAACATTCTTAAAACAACAAATTCAAAAGACATATGCACTGTTCAAGCATTCATTCGGAAAACAAAAATTATTGTCACCACATCAAGCTAATTCAACTAGTTTCAAGGATAAATTTCGAAATCCTGTACTTCTTGTTCTTTTGTGATTAAAGCATTTTTCATTTAAGAGAGGTGCTGGATTCATAGGACATTCATAGCTTTAAGGCATAAAATTTCAATATTATTAATTATGAATTAAGGATAAGACTCAAAGATAGATATATGATGAGACAAAAAAAAAATAAAAATAGAAAACAAAATAAAAAAAACGAAAAAAATAGGCTCCTAATGATAGAGGTTTTCACAGAGTTAGGACTCAACAACCTTGATTTTGAGAAGTGGATGCTCCCTCAACTTGAGAGGAGAGCTTTTGGCGTTTCATCTCTTGGAGTTCACGCCCCTGCTTCTCTTGTTCCTTCAGCAATTTGCAGAGCATGCAGTTCTGATTCTGCTGTTCTTCCTTAAGTTGCTCCATAGTTTCTTGCAACTTGTTGATAGATGCTTCTAAGCTGGCCCAGTAGCCAATTTCAGGGAATTCAGGGAGGAACTCCTGCGCCCTCCTTTTGATAGAGTTGTCTTGCATTTGTCCTTCCATTGACTTCTTGGTGATTGGATGTTCAATGGGTATGAATTCATCTACTCCCATCTTTACCCCAGCCTCTTTACAGAGCAAGGAGATCAAGCTTGGGTAAGCCAGTTTGGCTTCAGTGGAATTCTTATTTGCAATTGTGTAGATCTCACAAGCAATCACATGATGAACCTCCACTTCTTTTCCAAGCATAATGCAATGAATCATCACTGCTCTCTTGATAGTGACCTCAGAACGGTTGCTAGTGGGCAATATGGAATGCCCAATAAAGTCTAGCCAACCTCTTGCAATTGGTTTGAGGTCTCCCCTCTTGAGTTGGTTTGGGACACCCTTAGAATTGGTTATCCACTTAGTTCCAGGGAGGCATATGATTTGAGTAGAATTCCTGAACCATGTTCCTTCCAACCTTTATCTCAGGATTGGTTAGAACTTCCCATCCTCTGTTTCGAATTTGCTCTTGGATCCCCGGATATTCATCTTCTTTCAGATCAAATTTAACTTCCGGGATCACTGACCTCAGACCCATTATCTTGTGATAATGGTCTTCATGTTCTTTGGTTAAGAACTTCTCTTGGTTCCAAAGATTCTTTGGATTATTCTCTTTCTTTCCTCTTAAATTGGTTTGTTTTCCCTTAGGAGCCATGATCTTGATGAATCTTGGCTTAGTGATCACGGAAAAGCACACCAAACTTAGAGGTTTGCTTGTCCTAAAGCAAAAGAAAGGAGAGAAGAGAGAGAGAGGAAGAGGAAATTCGAATGGTGTGGTGGAATGAGGGGGGACAAACGTGTATTTATAAGGTGGGGAGGGGAGATTTCGAAAAGAAAAGAAAAATTTGAAAGGAGATTTGAGAAGATATGGAAAGAATTTGAGAGAAAGGTGAGTTTTTGAACAATATTTGGAATTGATTTGAAATAGATTTGAAGAATGGTTTTGATTTTTGAAGATTTGAAAGTGAATGATGAATGGTTGAAGTGTGATTTTGTAGAAAAGTATGGGTAAGAAAAGGAAAGTGTGAAAAAATTTGATTTGAAAATAAAATTGTGGTCCCCCCCACCTTTCTAGCGTTAAACGCCCAGAATGGCACCCATTCTGGCGTTTAACGCCCATTTGATGCCCCTTTTGGGCGTTTAACGCCCAGCCAGGTGCCCTGGCTGGCGTTAAACGCCAGAATTCCTTTATCACTGGGCGTTTTTTCAAACGCCCAGGATGCTGCACACCTGGCGTTAAACGCCCAGAATGGTGCCCATTCTGGCGTTTAACGCCCAAAATGGCACCATTACTGGCGTTAAACGCCCAGAATGGTGCCCATTCTGGCGTTTAACGCCCAAAATGCCCCTTACTAGCGTTTTTTCGCCAGTAAGCTCTTTTTCTCTGCTTTTTGAGCTGAATCCTTCTGTAACTCTGTCAATTCCTTCATTTTTGATACTTGCCTTTGTAAAAACAACACATATAACCTACTAATAACTGGGTTGCCTCCCAGCAAGCGCTTCTTTACTGTCTTTAGCTGGACCTTCACTGAGAATCATTCAAGTCTCAGTTTTGAGCATTCCTGCTCAAAATTGCCTTCAAGATAATGCTTGATTCTCTGTCCATTAACAATGAACTTTTTGTCATAATCAATATCCTGAAGCTCAACATATCCATATGGTGAAACTCCTGTAATCACATACGGACCCCTCCACCGGGATTTGAGTTTTCCTGGAAACAATTTGAGCCTAAAGTTGAAGAGCAGAACTTTTTGTCCTGGCTCAAAGACTCTGGTTGACAACTTCTTGTCATGCCATTTCTTTGCCTTTTCCTTATAAATTTTTGCATTTTCAAAGGCATTGAGTCTGAACTCCTCTAGCTCATTTAGCTGGAGTAATCTCTTTTCACCAGCTAACTGTGCATCCATGTTTAGGAATCTGGTTGCCCAATAGGCTTTATGTTCCAGTTCCACGGGCAGATGACAAGCCTTCCCATACACCAGTTGGTATGGAGAGTTCCTATAGGAGTCTTGAATGCTGTTCTGTATGCCCACAGAGCATCATCCAAGCTCTTTTCCCAATCCTTTCTTCGGGCTATTGGTGGACGAAATTGTGATTTCTATCTTTTGAGTTTTAGTATGTACACAACTCCGTTCAACTAACCAGCAAGTGCACTGGGTCGTCCAAGTAATACCTTACGTGAGTAAGGGTCGATCCCACGGAGATTATTGGTTTGAAGCAATCAATGTTATTTTATTTGGCTTAGTCAGGATACCAATAGGATTCTTTAGCCTCGTATTTTCGTTGCCAATTAGAGCGTAGAATAAATAGTTATTACTTTAATAATAGAGAATAAAAGCGTTACTTGTTGTGCAGTAATGAGGAATATGTTGGAGTTTTGGAGATGCTTTGTCCTTTGAATTTCTACTTTCCCTAGGCGTCCTTTTCTCACACGCATTGTTCCTTCCATGGCAAGCTCTATGTAGGGTGTCACCGTTGTCAATGGCTACTTCCCATCCTCGCAGTGAAAGCTATGCACGCACTCTGTCACAGTACGGCCAATCACCGGTTGGTTCCCGCTCCTACTGGAATAGAATCCCTCTTTTGCGTCTGTCACTAACGCCCAGCAGGTTAAAGTCTGAAGCACGTCACAGTCATTCAATCCCGGAATCCTACTCGGAATACCACAGACAAGGTTTAGACTTTCCGGATTCTCATGAATGCCGCCATCAATCCAGCTTATACCACGAAGATTCTGATTAGGGAAGCTAAGAGACATTCATTCAATCTGATGTAGAACGGAGGTGGTTGTCAGGCACACGTTCATGGATTGAGGAAGGTGATGAGTGTCACGGATCATCACCTTCTCCACAGTTAGGCGCGAATAAACATCTTAGATAAGAACAAGCGTGTTGGAATGGAAAACAAAGGAATTGTATTAAATCATCGAGACGCTGCAGAGCTCCTCACCCCCAACAATGGAGTTTAGAGACTCATGCCGTCACAAAGTATGTAATTCAGATCTGAAAATAGCATGAGGTACAAGATAAGTCTGTAAAAGTTGTTTAAATAGTAAACTAGTAACCTAAGTTTACAGAATATGAGTAAACTAAGATAATTGGTGCAGAAATCCACTTCTGGGGCCCACTTGGTGTGTGCTGGGGCTGAGACTAAAGCTTTCCACGTGTAAAGGCCTTTCTTGGCGTCAAACTCCAGGTTTTGACGTGTTTTGGGCGTTCAACTCCGGATCATGACGTTTTTCTGGCGTTTAACTCCAGACAGCAGCATGTACTTGGCGTTCAACGCCAAGTTACGTCGTCTATCCTTGCGCAAAGTATGGACTATTATATATTGCTGGAAAGCCCTGGATGTCTACTTTCCAACGCCGTTGAGAGCGCGCCAATTGGACTCCTGTAGCTCCAGAAAATCCATTTCGAGTGCAGGGAGGTCAGGATCCAACAGCATCAGCAGTCCTTTTTCAGCCTAAGTCAGATTTTTGCTCAACTCCCTCAATTTCAGCCAGAAAATACCTGAAATCACAGAAAAATACACACACTCATAGTAAAGTCCAGAAATATGATTTTTGCCTAAAAACTAATATTATTTTACTAAAAACTAACTGAAACATGCTAAAATCTACATGAAATTACCCCCAAAAAGCGTACAAAATATCCGCTCATCAGCTATCACAGTCCGTTCTAGGATTCTTTTTAGCTCTCTGTTAGAGACTTCAGCTTGCCCATTTGTCTATGGATGATACGGAGTTGCCACTTTATGGCTGATTCCATATCTAACCATAGCAGAGTATAGCTGTCTATTGCAGAAATGAGTGCCCCCATCACTGATTAGTACTCTGGGAACACCAAACCTGCTGAAGATGTGTTTCTGGAGGAATTTTAGCACGGTCTTGGTATCATTAGTGGGTGTAGCAATTGCTTCTACCCACTTAGATACGTAGTCCACTGCCACCAGAATGTAAGTATTTTGTGCTTCTTCTCTGGGTACACATCTGCGGATTACTCTGTCTGCACATCTCTTAAAGAGATATGGTTCATCCCAGAGGTAGTACTTGGCATCTGAAATTAATTTCTTTCTTTGCACTTTGCTGTACTCCTGGGGTATGAACCTCACAGCTTTATAATTTGCAATATCTGCAAACCAAGGAGCTTCCTGGATGGCAAAGAGTTGCTCATCTGGGAAAGTCTCAGAGATCTCAGTAGAAGGGAGGGACGCCCCAGCTACTGGTTCTATTCGGGACAGATGATCAGCTACTTGGTTCTCTGTCCCTTTTCTGTCTCTTATTTCTATATCAAACTCTTGCAGAAGCAACACCCATCTTATTAGCCTGGGTTTTGAATCCTGCTTTGTGAGTAAGTATTTAAGAGCAGCATGGTCAGTGTACACAATCACTTTGGATCCTACTAGATAAGATCTAAACTTGTCAATGGCATAGACCACTGCAAGTAATTCTTTTTCTGTGGTTGTGTAATTCTTCTGTGCATCATTTAGAACACGGATAGCATAATAAATGACATGCAGAAGTTTGTTATGCCTCTGTCCCAACACTGCACCAATGGCATGATCACTGGCATCACACATTAATTCAAATGGCAATGTCCAATCTGGTGCAGAGATGACTGGTGCTGTGACCAGCTTAGCTTTCAGGGTCTCAAATGCCTGCAGACATTGTGTGTCAAACACAAATAGTGTGTCAGCAGCTAGCAGGTTACTTAAAGGTTTTGCAATTTTTGAAAAATTCTTTATAAACCTTCTGTAGAATCCTGCATGCCCCAGAAAGCTTCTGATTGCCTTAACATTGGCAGGTGGTGGTAATTTTTCAATTACCTCTACCTTTGTCTTATCCACCTCTATTCCCCTGCTTGAAATTTTATGCCCAAGGACAATTCCTTCAGTCACCATAAAGTGACATTTCTCCCAGTTTAAAACCAGGTTAGTCTCTTGGCACCTTTTCAGGACAAGTGCTAGGTGATTAAGACAGGAGCTGAATGAGTCTCCATATACTGAGAAGTCATCCATGAAGACTTCCAGGAATTTCTCCACCATATCAGAGAAGATGGATAGCATGCATCTCTGAAAGGTTGCAGGAGCATTACACAGACCAAAAGGCATCCTTCTGTAGGCAAACACGCCAGAAGGGCAAGTAAATGCTGTTTTCTCTTGGTCCTGAGGATCTACTGCAATTTGGTTGTAACCTGAATAGCCATCCAAAAAGCAGTAATAATCATGACCAGCTAGTCTTTCTAGCATTTGGTCTATGAATGGTAAAGGAAAATGATCCTTTCTGGTGGCTGTATTGAGCCTTCTGTAGTCAATACACATACGCCACCCTGTGACTGTTCTTGTAGGAACCAGTTCATTTTTTTCATTATGAACCACTGTCATGCCTCCCTTTTTGGGGACAACTTGGACAGGGCTCACCCAGGGGCTATCAGAAATAGGATAAATAATCCCAGCCTCTAGTAATTTAGTGACCTCTTTCTGCACCACCTCCTTCATGGCTGGATTTAGCCTCCTTTGTGGTTGGACCACTGGTTTGGCATTATCCTCCAACAGGATCTTGTGCATGTATCTAGCTGGGCTAATACCCTTAAGATCACTTATGGACCACCCAAGAGCTGTCTTGTGTGTTCTTAGCACTTGAATCAGTGCTTCCTCTTCCTGTGAATTTAAAGCAGAGCTTATAATCACTGGAAAAGTTTCACCCCCTCCCAGAAATGCATATTTCAGGGATGGTGGTAGTGGTTTGAGTTCAGGTTTGGGAGGTTTATCCTCCTCCTGAGGAATTTTCGAAAATTCCTTTGCTTCCTCTAGTTCTTCTTGATCAGGTTGAGCATCTTTGAAGATGTCCTCAAGCTCTGATTCTAGGCTTTCAGCCATATTGATCTCTTCTACCAGAGAGTCAATAATGTCTGCGCCCATGCAGTCATTTGGTGTGTCTGGATGCTGCATAGCTTTCACAGCATTCAACTTGAACTCATCTTCATTGACTCTTAAGGTTACTTCCCCTTTTTGTACATCAATGAGAGTTCGTCCAGTTGCTAGGAAAGGTCTTCCTAGAATGAGAGTTGCACTCTTGTGTTCCTCTATTTCCAGCACCACAAAGTCAGTTGGAAAGGCGAATGGCCCAACCTTGACAATCATATCCTCTATTATGCCTGATGGATGTTTAATGGAGCCATCAGCAAGTTGGAGGCATATCCTGGTTGGTTTGACTTCTCCAGTCAACCCAAGCTTTCTGATAGTGGATGCAGGTATTAGATTGATGCTTGCTCCAAGATCACATAGGGCTGTCTTGGTGCAAGCGCCTTCTAATGTGCATGGTATCAGAAAGCTTCCAGGATCTTAAAGCTTTTCTGGTAAGCTTTTCAGAATGACTGCACTGCATTCTTCAGTGAGAAACACTTTTTCAGTTTCTCTCCAATCCTTCTTATGACTTAAGATTTCCTTCATGAACTTAGCATAAGAAGGTATTTGCTCAAGTGCCTCTGCAAACGGAATCTTTATTTCAAGAGTCCTTAGATAGTCTGCAAAGCGGGCAAATTGCTTATCATGTTCCGCTTTGCGGAGTTTCTGAGGATAAGGCATCTTGGCTTGATATTCTTCAACCTTAGATGCTGCAGGTTTATTCCTTACAGAAGTGGTTGAAGAAGCCTTTTTAGAGGGATTACTGTCAGCACTCTCAGGTGTCTGATCTTCCCTTGGCGTTTGAACGCCAGGAATGGGTGAAGACTGGGCGTTAAACGCCAACTTCTCTCCCTTTTCTGGCGTTTGAACGCCAGAACTGGGCAAGGAATGGGCGTTTAACGCCAGCTTTCCTTCCCTTTCTGGCGTTTGAACGCCAATAACATTCCTCTCTGGGCTCTTACTGTCCTCAGAGGGAATTCGAACCGTGGTTTGGTTATCCTCTGTCAATTGTTCCTTGTTTGGCTTTTTGCTCTTTTGAGCAGTGGTATTCAGTGTCTTCCCGCTCCTCAGTTGAACTGCTTGACACTCCTCTGTTATCTGTTTAGATATTTGCTGTTTTGCTTGATTCAATTGCAGTTCTATGTTCTTGTTAGCAACTTTAGTTTCATAGAGCATCTCTTTAAATTCTGCTAACTGTTCTATCATCAGGAGCAATTGTTGATTAAGCTCAGTTATCTGTTCTTGAGGAGTAGGGTCAGTGACTACTGTCATGACTTCCTCTTCTGGAGAGAGCTCATTGCTAGAATACAAATATTGGTTTCTAGCAACAGTGTCTATAAGCTCTTGAGCTTCTTCAATTGTCTTCCTCATGTGTATAGATCCACCAGCTGAGTGGTCTAAAGACATCTGAGCTTTTTCTGTAAGCCCATAGTAGAAGATGTCTAACTGTACCCATTCTGAAAACATTTCAGAGGGACATTTCCTTAGCATACCTCTATACCTCTCCCAGGCATTGTAAAGGGATTCATTATCCTCTTGTTTAAAGCCTTGGATGTCCAGCCTTAGCTGTGTCATCCTCTTTGGAGGGTAAAAGTGATTCAGGAATTTGTCTGACAACTGTTTCCATGTCTTTATGCTTGCTGTAGGTTGGTTATTCAACCACCTTTTAGCTTGATCTTTTACAGCAAATGGAAACAGTAATAGTCTGTAGACATCCTGATCCACCTCTTTATCATGTACTGTGTCAGCAATTTGTAAGAACTGTGCCAGAAACTTAGTAGGTTCTTCCTGTGGAAGACCGGAATACTGGCAATTTTGCTGCACTATGATAATGAGTTGAGGATTTAGCTCAAAGCTGCTTGCTTTGATGGGAGGTGTACAGATGCTACTCCCATATGCAGCTGTAATGGGGTTAGCATATGACCCCAGAGTCCTTTTGGACTGATCAATCCCACTTAAGTCCATAATGGACAAAAGGGAAATGATAATGATTGCAAACAGATAAATTTTGTTTTTTTTTTTGAATAAACGAAAAAAATAAAATAAAACAAAAGAAAATTAAAATAAAAATTCGAAAATCAAAAAGAAAATAAGATCAAAGCAAATTGAGAACTGAATCAATTAAGTAATTAAAAAGATTTTGAAAATAGCAATTAAAAAGATATGATTGAAAAATTTTTATGAAAAAGATTTGATTTTTGAAAAGAGGAAAGAGAAGAACACAAAAAGACACCAAACTTAAAATTTTTAGAAAATCAAACACTAATTTTCGAAAATTTTAAAGAGAAAAACACAAAGAGGACACCAAACTTAGAATTTTTACGGATCAAAAAGGGACTAAGGACATGCAAAATCGAAAATTAAAAGAAAAGTAAAAGCATGCAATTGACACCAAACTTAGAATATGAAACTAGACTCAACTAAAAGACTCTAAACCAATTAAAAACAAAACAGTCCTAATCTAAGCAACAAGATAAGCCGTCAGTTGTCCAAACTCGAACAATCCCCGGCAACGGCGCCAAAAACTTGGTGCACGAAATTGCAATCACACTTTTGCAATCCCGCACAACTAACCAGCAAGTGCACTGGGTCGTCCAAGTAATACCTTGCGTGAGCATGGGTCGATCCCACGGAGATTGTCGGCTTGAAGCAAGCTATGGTTATCTTGTAAATCTTAGTCAGGATATCAGAAATTATCAGGATTGATTGTGAAAAGCAAAAGAACATGAAATAAGTACTTGTTATGCAGTAATGGAGAATAGGTTGGGGTTTTGGAGATGCTCCATCTTCTGAATCTCTGCTTTCCTACTGTCTTCTTCATCAAACACGCAAAGCTCCTTCCATGGCAAGCTGTATGTAGGGTTTCACCGTTGTCAGTGGCTACCTCCCATCCTCTCAGTGAAAACGTTCCTATGCTCTGTCACAGCATAGGCTAATCAGCTGTCGGTTCTTGGTCAGGCCGGAATAGAATCCAGTGATTCTTTTGCGTCTGTCACTAACGCCCCGCCTGCTAGGAGTTTGAAGCACGTCACAGTCATTCAATCATTGAATCCTACTCAGAATACCACAGACAAGGTTTAGACCTTCTGGATTCTCTTGAATGCCGCCATCAGTTCTAGCTTATACCACGAAGATTCTGGTTAAGGAATCCAAGAGATATCTACTCAATCTAAGGTAGAACGGAGGTGGTTGTCAGGCACACGTTCATAGTTGAGAATATGATGAGTGTCACGGATCATCACATTCATCCGGGTTAAGAACAAGTGATATCTTAGAATGGAAGCAAGCATGATTGAATAAGAAACAGTAGTAATTGCATTAATCCATCAAGACACAGCAGAGCTCCTCACCCCCAACCATGGGGTTTAGAGACTCATGCCGTGGAAAGTACACAAAGAAACGTGTAAAGTGTCATGAGGTACAGATACAATGTCCAAAGATCCTATTAATAGTGAACTAGTAACCTAAGGTTTACAGAAATGAGTAAATGACAGAAAAATCCACTTCCGGGCCCACTTGGTGTGTGCTTAGGCTGAGCATTGAAGCTTTCATGTGTAGAGACCTTTTCTGGAGTTAAACGCCAGCTTTCATGCCAGTTTGGGCGTTTAACTCCAAGTTTTATGCCAGTTCCAACGTTAAACGCTGGAAATTCTGAGGCTGAATTGCCACGCCGGTTTGGGCCATCAAATCTCGGACAAAGTATGGACTATTATACATTGCTGGAAAGCCCAGGATGTCTACTTTCCAATGCCGTTGAGAGCGCGCCAATTGGGCTTCTGTAGCTCCAGAAAATCCACTTCGAGTGCAGGGAGGTCAGAATCCAACAGCATCTGCAGTCCTTTTCAGTCTCTGAATCAGATTTTTGCTAAGGACCCTCAATTTCAGCCAGAAAATACCTGAAATCACAGAAAAACACACAAAATCATAGTAAAGTCCAGAAAAGTGAATTTTAACTAAAAACTAATAAAAATATACTAAAAACTAACTAGAATATACTAAAAACATACTAAAAACAATGCCAAAAAGCGTACAAATTATCCGCTCATCACGGATAAAAGCATAATAACCGTGACGGGTGTTGCGGAAGAGGTATTGGTGAATATCAAAGGGTTGGTGTTTCCGATTGACTTCTATGTCCTTGAAATGCCATCAAGCAAAACCGAGAGAGCATCATCCATCCTATTTGGAAGACCATTTTTGAGAACTTTTAGATTTAAGCTAGATGCCTACTCAGGAACCTACTCATTTGAGATAGATGGGAGAGTCGTAAGTTTTAGCCTAGAAGAAGCAATGAAGCACCATCGGAGAATCACTCTCTATTCCGGTGTGACCCAATTGACAACATTGTTGCCGAAGTTCACCTTGCAAAGTTAGATGAGAAGTACATGATTGAAGAAGCAAATGAAGATCCAAGCAAATTAAACACCACACACCATACAAACCATCCGGAAACTCAAACCTCAAATAATGACAAAAAGATGGAATTGAAGTCACTACCACCCCACCTAAAGTACTCATATCTTGATGAAGCCCAAAAGCTCCCCGTGATAATCGCAAAAGAGCTAACTCCTCAACAAGAAGAAAAGTTGCTAGATGTCTTGAGGAAAAATAAAAGGGCAATCGGGTGGAGTTTGGCGGATCTAGTGGGAATAAGCCCCCAAGTATGCGAGCACCGCATATTTCTTGAAGAAGGAGCAAGACCGATCCGACAACCTCAAAGGAGACTTAATCCAACCATTCTTGAGGTTGTGAAAAAAGAGGTCACTCGACTACTTGAAACGGACATCATCTATCCTATCTCGGATAGCGAGTGGGTAAGCCCGGTCCAAGTTGTGCCAAAGAAATCCGGGGTGACCACAATCAAAAATTAAAGCGGTGAACTTATAGCAACAAGAGTGCAAAATTCTTGGAGAGTATGCATAGACTACCGAAGGTTGAATGCGGCCACAAGAAAAGATCACTTCCCACTACCGTTCATTGATCAAATGCTTGATCGACTAGCCGGTAAATCTTATTATTGCTTTCTTGATGGTTACTCCGGATACTTCCAAATACACATTGCTCTAGAGGACCAAGAAAAAATCACATTTACTTGCCCCTTTGGAACGTATGCTTACAAGCGTATGCCATTTGGCCTATGCAACGCACCGGCAACATTTCAAAGATGCATGATGAGCTTATTTGCGAACTTTCTAGAACAATGTATGGAAGTTTTCATGGACGACTTTAGTGTGTACGGTGATTCATTTGATTATTGCTTAGGTAACCTTGAAAAAGTCTTAGAGAGATGCACCAAAACAAACCTTGTCTTAAATTTTGAAAAATGTCATTTCATGGTCAAACAAGGCATTGTTTTGGGACACATAGTTTCAAAAGAAGGCATCTCCGTAGATCCGGCAAAAATAAATGTCATATCTAGTTTACCTTACCCCTCCTCCGAGAGAGAAGTCTGCTCTTTTCTTGGACATGCAGGATTCTACCGGAGATTCATCAAAGACTTTAGCAAGGTGGCCTTACCTCTCTCTCGACTACTACAAAAGGACACTGAATTTGAGCTATGCAAGGAATGTATGGAAGCATATGAAAAACTTAAAGTAGCATTGACACAAGCTCCTATTGTGCGAGGACCGAATTGGACTCAACCATTTGAAATCATGTGCGATGCCTCAAATTATGCGATAGGAGCCGCGTTAGCACAACGCGAAGGTAAGATTCCCTATGTCATAGCTTATGCTTCCAAAACACTAGATGGAGCCCAATCCAACTACACTACTACCGAAAAGGAACTCCTGGCTATTTTTTTTGCTTTGGACAAGTTCTGAGCCTATCTTCTTGGTTCCAAGGTAGTAGTGTACTCGGATCACGCGGCATTAAAGTATTTGTTGGCCAAAAAGGAATCAAAACCGAGATTAATTCGATGGGTGCTTTTGTTACAAGAATTTGACTTGGAGATCAAGGATAGGAGTGGTTCTTAAAACTTAGTGGCGGACCATCTAAGTCGCCTCGAACACACAAAAGGCGACACCACTCCTATCAATGACTCCTTTCCTCTAGATGGTTTGCAAGCAATCTCGGAAGTAGTTCCTTGGTATGCCCCAATAGCAAACTACTTGGTTTCACGCACCTTCCCTCCCAATCTCAACAAACATCAAAAGGATAATCTGAAAAGCGAATCCAAATACTATGTTTGGGATGATCCCTATTTGTGGAGGTGTGGAGCGGACCAAATAGTGCGACGGTGCATACCTCAAACCGAATTCCAAGCAATCTTGGATGCTTGCCATTCTTCCGAAGGAGGTGGCCACTACGGCCCCCAAAGAATGGCAAGAAAGGTCCTTGATTGCGAATTTTGGTGGCCAACCCTTCTCAAAGATTCTTCCCTCTATTGCAAATCTTGTCCCCAATGCATTCGATTTGGAAATATTTCTAAGAAGGACGAAATCCCCCAACAAAATATGCTTTTTTGTGAAATCTTTGATGTATGGGGAATCGACTTCATGGGACCATTTCCAAATTCCAATGGCTTTCTCTACATTTTGTTAGCCGTCGATTATGTGTCAAAATGGGTGGAGGCAATCCCCACCCAGACGGATGATGCTCATGTTGTTTATTCTTTTGTGAGGAACAATATCATTTGTCATTTTGGCTCCCCAAGAGCAATCATAAGTGACCAAGGATCCCACTTTTGCAACAAAAAAATGGACGGCCTCATGAGGAAGTATGGCATCACACACAAAGTTGCTACGGCCTACCACCCTCAGACAAACGGCCAAGCTGAGGTTTCTAACCGGGAAATTAAACATGTGTTGGAAAGGATTGTGAAGCCGAATAGGAAGGATTGGAGCGCTAAGCTCTCCGATGCACTTTGGGCATATCGAACGGCTTACAAAACACCCATCGGCATGAGCCCTTTTAGGCTTGTATATGGTAAAGCATGCCACTTACCGGTAGAAATCGAACACAAAGCTTATTGGGCCATAAAGGAATGCAATCTAAGTTTCGGTGGAGCCGACGTAGAGAGAAAGCTTCAATTGGCGGAATTAGAATGCTTGAGATTAGAAGCCTATGACAATTCTAGACTCTACAAGGAAAAGATGAAAGCCATTCATGACAAGAACATTAGGAGAAGGGAATTTAGACCCAGTGAACTAGTCCTCCTTTACAACTCAAGGTTGAGATTACTACCCGGAAAGCTTAGATCAAGATGGGATGGACCTTACCAAGTAGAGAAAGTAGAACCTTACGGGGTCTATCACTTGCGCCACCCATTAAGTCCGGACATTTTCAAGGTAAATGGGCACCGTCTCAAATTGTACCATGGTGAGCAAAGAAAGAACTCCAAGGAATTTGAAGTGTTCCTCTTGAGGGATGCATCTCTTGAACAAGAACTGTGAGCTAGTGGAAGTCCAACTTAAGGACGGTAAACAAAAGTGCTAGGTGGGAGACACCCCACCATGGTAAGATCTACCATTTATACATAGCCATTGAATTCTTCTTTGATTGATACTTGCTTAACACTTGACTTCATGTTTGGTAGCTAGGTAATTGATGAAGTTGTAGCTAGATTTCATTTCAAATTTTGTTTCATTTGTTGAGTTCATTTGGTACTTTATCATGTTAAAACATCCTTCTATAGTGCTTAAGTGGCTGTTTGGAGGGTTGGAATGCTGAAAGTGGTGCGAGAACATGCAAACTTTGAAAAAGGCGCCATTCCGCGCGTGCGCGTACCTGGCGCGTACGCGCCCATGAAGCATTTTCGACCATCCACGCGGACGCACGACATGCGCAGACGCGCGACATGCGCAGACGCGTGGATTACAAAAAGTACCCCTCCATACATTTTCCAGAAAGTTGCGCCCACACTACGCCAGCACCATGCCTGAGGCACAGGCCAATCACGCGTGCGCGCACATGGCGCGTACGCACTCTTTGACAAGTCCGCAGATCGACGCGCTAGCGCACCTTGCGCGCGCGCGCGGATCGCCCCTGTGCACTCTTGGTACATATTCCAGAGAGTTAGGCCACTCTCGCGCCTGCACTGAGCCACCAGCCCACCACCTCTGCCGCGTGCACGCACTAGGCGCCAACGCGTCCATATGCTCACAACACGAGGCACGCGCCTGCGCCCATGCCGCACACGCGTCCCTTGTCCTGCACCAACCTCTAGGCCATTCCACAGAGAGTTAAGCCAACCCCAGGCCCATCTCATGCCTGGGGCATAATCGCATTGCCGCGTGCGCGCACCGTGCGCGCGTGCCAACACCCTTGCAGCCAACTTCTGGTACGTCTTCCAGAAAGTTGTGCCACCTCTAAGCCACCCTTGTGCTACCAGCCCAAGCACATGGGCGCCCACGCGCAATGTGCGCGCACGCACCATCACCCCATCCCGCTTCCTTGCGCGAGCGCGCACCGTGCGCGCACGCGTGGGTGACCGACGTAATCATAATAGGGGAGCACACTTGCTCCCTTCATTCTTCTTCTCCCTTTTTCTTCTTACCTCCTCTACTACCCATTTACCTACTACCATTTCTCCTTCCAAACAACCACCTCCTACCATCACCTCCGGCGACCACCCACCTCCGGTGGTCCCTACATTGCTCCCTCCATTCTCCATCATTCCACTCTACAACTTCCTCTCCCATACCCTTTTCCATCTCTCTCAAGGTACTATACTAGGCTTTCCTCTTGCTCTACTTCTCTCTTTTGCTTCTTAGTCAGTTAATTTCAATCTCTTTTAGGTAGTCTCTTTCTTTTTCTCCTCCCTCTTTTGAGCCCCTCACTTCTTTGGGGTGTTTTTGCTCCTTTTCCAATTAACTCTTCATAGGCACTTAGGTCATAACTTCTCTTGCATTGATAGATGAGATGTGTTGCATGATTTTCTTACAACCACTGTGCATTGTAGTGATTAATATTGGTTTGTTGAATGTTACATTGCTTCCCCCCTCATCTATTTGCATACTACAAAAAGGATGCACGCCAAGTGTTTGAGGAAAAGCATACATGATTTTTTTTGAACTCATTGTGACTCATTGCTTCTTAACTAGTCATTTTTGGGTGCACCCTCACATTCTACAATCCACCCACTCACTATTTCATAAATTGCTTTCCATTTTTGGTATTTGAGGGTGTATGCTTCTCATGCCTTTTCCTTGCATGCTTACACTACCCCTATACCACATGCCAATGATTTGCCTTGCTTATCACATGTTATCTTAGTTACATGTTGCAGCTGTCATGTAATAAGGATACCCATTTTCTTACGGCACAATTTCTCATTTGCATAATCACATTCAATTACGCTTCTTTGGGTTTGATGTTATCTCCTTTCTTTACTATCACAGGATGGTCATCAAAAAGAACAAAGGAAAAGCCCCGAAGAAGCCAACCGTCAATAGAGCGCGCCAAGAACCAACAGTCAAGCCCCTCCTCAAGAAGGCTACGGGCCCCGTTGATGCTTTAGAGAAGGACAACCCTCCAAAGGACTCAAACAAGTTCCCTAACCGCTACTGCGAACTTGTTTACTCAAGGATGATTGAGCGGAATTATCACCCGGAGCCTCTTCTAGTCCTACCAGCCCACCTCACTCCAATAGTGATGCCATACATTGACCGGAGGCAATGGAGGTTCCTCTTGAGACAACCAATGGAGGTCAATTTATCATTGGTGGTGGAGTTCTACTCCAACTACCACTCACCCCTTCTCACATCAGTCTTTGTGCGCCGAAAGCAAGTGTTAGTCACAGTGGAGGCCATCCAAGGAGTACTTAAGATTGGGCCATTAACGGATGGATATGATGCCTATCAGGAAGTCTTGTCAGCATGCAACAAACGTGAGTTCGATTGGAGCGCGATCCTTCGCGTAATAGCTTTAACCGAAGCATTTTGGATTCGGAGAACCATAAAGCAAAGACCAAAGGGTTTAGATGCACGTTTCCTTACTCAAGAAGCCGTGGCATGGGCCCAAATCCTAGCTCACTACGTGCTTCCGAGCACCCATGGGTCATCCATTACCGCCGAGCTTGCCTTATTGGTATGGTGCATCCTAACCGAGAAACCGGTCGACATTTCGCATGCCATTCGCCAATTGGTGGACGAAATTGTGATCACTATGTTCTTCTATCTTTTGAGCTTTAGTATGAATATACCCTTAGGGCACTGTTTATTTTCTTAACTTGAATTCACAACTCCGTTCAACTAACCAGCAAGTGTACTGGGTCGTCCAAGTAATAACCTTACGTGAGTAAGGGTCGAATCCACAGAGATTGTTGGTATGAAGCAAGCTATGGTCACCTTGTAAATCTCAGTTAGGGAGATTAAAGAGAAATTGTGATTATCATTAAATAAAAAGGAATAATAAAAGGGATAGAAATACTTATTTAGATTCATCGGTAGGAATTTCAGATAAGCGGAATGGAGGTGCTGTAGAGCTCACGGACGCCTGCTCTCCTATTCCTTCTACTCAATCCTTCTTACTCCTTTCCATGGCAAGCTTTGTATAGGGGTTCACCATCAACTGTGGCTACTTTCATCCTCTCGGGGAAATATCCTATGCGGCTGTCACTCGCACAGCTAACCAGTCTGGAGGCATCACCCATGGTTGATAGCTACATCCCATCCTCGCAGTGAAAGCTAATGCTCACGCACTCTGTCACAGTACGGCCAATCACCGGTTGGTTCCCGCTTCCTACTGGAATAGAATCCCTCTTTTGCGTCTATCACTGACGCCCAGCAGGTTGCAAGTTTGAAGCACGTCACAGTCATTCATTACCGGAATCCTACTCGGACACCACAGACAAGGTAGACTTTCCGGATTCCCAGGATCCTACTCGGAACACCACAGACAAGGTTGGACTTTCCGGATCCTCATAAATGCCGCCATCTATCTAGCTTATACCACGAAGATTCTGTTGGGGAATCTGAGAGATACACATTCAAGCTTTGTTGCATGTAGAACGGAAGTGGTTGTCAATCACCCGCGCTCATAAGTGAGAATAATAATGAGGGTTATCTAACTCATCACATTCATCATGTTCTTGGGTACGAATGAATATCTTGGAATAAGAATAAAAAAGAAATTGAATAAAAGAAAGTAGAACTTCATTAATCTTTGAGGTACAGCAGAGCTCCACACCCTTAATTTATGGTGTGCAGAAACTCCACCGTTGAAAATACATAAGCAAAGGGGTTCAGGCATGGCCGAATGGCCAGCCCCCTAAACCGTGATCAATGATCTCCTAAGATGAAGAATAAAACAAAACTGAGACCAAAGATGAGACCAAAGATGTCTAATACAATAGATAAATGTCCTATATATACTAGACTAGCTCCTAGGGTTTACATGAGTAAGTAATTGATGCATAAATCCACTTCCTGGGCCCACTTGGTGTGTGCTTGGGCTGAGCTTGATCAATACACGAGCTAAGGCTTCTCTTGGAGTTGAACTTTGAGTTATGACTTGTTTTGGGCGTTTAACTCCGGATCATGACGTTTTTCTGGCGTTTAACTCCAGAAAGGAGCGTGAACTTGGCGTTTAACGCCAAGTTACGTCGTCATTCTTCGAATAAAGCATGGACTATTATATATTGCTGGAAAGCCCTGGATGTCTACTTTCCAACGCCGTTGAGAGCGCGCCATTTGGAGTTCTGTAGCTCCAGAAAATCCATTTTGAGTGCAGGGAGGTCAGAATCCAATAGCATCAGCAGTCCTTTTGTCAGCCTTTTTCAGAGTTTTGCTCAAATCCCTCAATTTCAGTCAGAATTTACCTGAAATCACAGAAAAACACACAAACTCATAGTAAAGTCCAGAAATGTGAATTTAACATAAAAACTAAGGAAAACATCCCTAAAAGTAGCTTAAACTTACTGAAAACTACCTAAAAACAATGCCAAAAAGCGTATAAATTATCCGCTCATCACAACACCAAACTTAAATTGTTGCTTGTCCCCAAGCAACTGAAAATCAAATAGGATAAAAAGAAGAGAATATACTATAAAGTCCAAAATATCAATGAATATTAATTTAATTACATGAGCGGGACTTGTAGCTTTTTGCTTCTGAACAGTTTTGGCATCTCACTTTTTCCTTTGAAGTTCAGAGTGATTGGCTTCTCTAGGAACGTAGAATTTCAGATAGTGTTATTGACTTTCCTAGTTAAGCATGTTGCTTCTTGAACACAGCTACTTATGAGTCTTGGCTGTGGCCCTAAGCACTTTGTCTTCCAGTATTACCACCGGATACACAAATGCCACAGACACATAACTGGGTGAACCTTTTCAGATTGTGACTTAGCTTTGCTAGAGTCCCCAGTTAGTGGTGTCCAGAGCTCTTAAGCACACTCTTTAGCTTTAGATCACGACTTTAACCATTCAGTCTCAAGCTTTTCACTTGGACCTTCATGACACAAGCACATGGTTAGGGACAGCTTGATTTAGCCGCTTAGGCCTGGATTTAATTTCCTTGGGCCCTCCTATCCATTGATGCTCAAAGCCTTGGATCCTTTTTACCCTTGCCTTTTGGTTTTAAGGGCTATTGGCTTTTTCTACTGCTCCTTCTTTTTCTATATACTCTTTTTAGATAACCCTTTTTTTTTTCACTGCTTTTTCTTGCTTCAAGAATCAATTTCATGATGTTTTTCAGATCATCAATAACATTTCTCTTTGTTCCTCATTCTTTCAAGAACCAACAAGTTTAACACTCATAAACAACAAGATCAAAAGACATATGCACTGTTCAATCATTCATTCAGAAAACAAAAGCATTGTCACCACATCAATATAATTAAACTAAATTCAATAATAATTTCGAAAATTATGTACTTCTTGTTCTTTTGAATTAAAACATTTTTCTTTTTAAGAAAGGTGAAGGACTAATGGAATTTATTCATAGCTTTAAGGCATGGTTACATACTAATGATCATGAAATGAAGACACAAAACATAGATAAACACAATAATTAAAAACCGAAAACAGAAAGAAATAAAGAACAAGGAATGAATCCACCTGAGTGAGGGTGGTGCCTTCTTGAAGGTCCAATGGTGCTCTTTGAGCTCCTCTATATCTCTTTCTTGCCTTTGTTGCTCCTCCCTCATTGCTCTTTGATCTTCTCTTATTTCTTGGAGAATGATGGAGTGCTCATGATGTTCCACCCTTAGTTGCTTCCAATAATTGTGTGGGGGACAACTTATCCCCTGAGGTATCTCAGGGATCTCTTGATTTGCAGCCACATGTTCTAACCAACTGAGCTATTCCAGCTTACATGAGTTATTCCATCTCCCAAGACTCAGAGGTGGAAGCTTTTTGTCTTCTCTTTGAGGTTTCTCTGGCTTTAGGTGCCATTAATGGTAATGGAAAAGCAAAAAAGCTATGCTTTTACCACACCAAACTTAAAATATTGCTCGCCCTCGAGCAAGAAAGAAAAGAAAAGTAGAAGAAGAAGAAAGTGGAGGAGAGTGAGGGGAGATGGATTTGGCTATATGGGTGGGATTGGGTGGGAAAGAATTTTGAATTTTGAAGGTGAGTGGGGTTTATGGGAAAGGGTGAGTGGTGAATGAAAAACAGAAGGGATGACCATGAATATAGAGAGATAGGGCGAGGTATGTGGGGATCCTGTGAGGTTCACAGATCCTTGAGGTGATCCTGTGGGGGTCCACAGATCCTGAGGTGTCAAGGAATTCCATCCTTGCACCAAATAGGCATGTAAAATGCCTTCATGCATCATTCTGGCGTTCAAACGCCCATTGGTGCATGTTCTGGGCGTTAAACGCCCATGTAATGCATGTTTCTGGCGTTGAACGCCAGTTCCATGCTTGTTTCTGGCGTTCAGCGCCAGATTGTCCTCTGTGTGCGCATCCTGGCGTTTAACGCCAGGTTGTTGCTTGTTTTGGGCGTTCAGCGCCAGAATGGTGCTCTGTTCTGGCGTTGAACGCCGGCCAGATGCACCTTCTGGGCGTTGAACGCCAGCCCGTGCGTCCTCCAGGGTGAAAAATTTTTTTCTTCTGTTTTTGACTCTGTTTTTAATTTTTTTTGATTTTTTTCGTGACTCCTCATGATCATGTACCTAATTCAACACAAAAATAACACCAAAACAAAATAAAATAAAATTAGATAAATAAAATTGGGTTGCCTCCCAACAAGCGCTTCTTTAATGTCAATAGCTTGACAGTGGCTCTCATGGAGCCACAAGGTGATCAGGTCAACTTAAGTGTGGTATTCCCAACACCAAACTTAGAGTTTGGATATGGGGTTTGGACACCAAACTTAGAGTTTGGTTGTGGCCTCACAACACCAAACTTAGAGTTTGACTGTGTGGGCTCTTCTTGACTCTGAACTGAGAGAAGCTCTTCATGCTTACTCCCTCTTGTCACAGAGGGATGGCCATGTGCCTGAAACACAAGGTAGTCCCCATTCAATTGAAGGACTAACTCACCTCTGTTGACATCTATCACAGCTCCTGCTGTGGCTAGGAAAGGTCTTCCTAGGATGATGCATTCATCATCTTCCTTCCTAGTGTCTAGGATTATGAAATCAGTGGGGATGTAAAGGCCTTCAACCCTTACTAGCACGTCCTCCACTACTCCATAAGCTTGTCTTATGGACTTGTCTGCCAATTGTAATGAGAACAAGGCAGGTTGTACCTCAATGATTCCTAGCTTCTCCATTACAGAGAGTGGCATAAGATTTATCCCTGACCCCAGATCACATAGAGCTTTCTCAAAGCTCAAGGTGCCAATGGTGCAAGGTATTAAGAATTTGCCAGGATCTTGTTTCTTTTGAGGTAGAGTTCTCTGAATCCAAGTATCTAGTTCACTAATGAGCAAGGAAGGTTCACTTTCCCAAGTCTCATTACCAAGCAGCTTGGCATTCAGCTTCATGATAGCTCCTAAGTATTGAGCAACTTGCTCTCCAGTCACATCTTCATTCTCTTCAGAGGATGAATATTCTTCAGAGCTCATGAATGGCAGAAGGAGATTTAAAGGAATCTCTATGGCCTCTAGATGAGCCTCAGATTCCTCAGGATCCTTAATAGGAAACTCCTTCTTGCTTGAGGAACGTCCCAGGAGGTCTTCCTCCCTAGGATTTTCGTCCTCCTCCTCCCTTGTGCATTCGGCCACTTTGATTAAATCAATGGCCTTGCACTCTCCTTTTGGATTCTCTTCTGTATTGCTTGGGAGAGTACTGGGAGGAGTTTCAATAACTTTCTTACTCAGCTGGCCCACTTGTGCCTCCAAATTTCTAATGGAGGATCTTGTTTCATTCATGAAACTGAAAGTGGCTTTTGACAGATCAGAGATTATATTGGCTAAATTAGAAGTGTTTTGTTCAGAGTTCTCTGTCTGTTGCTGAGAAGATGATGGATATGGCTTACTATTATTCAGCCTGTTGCATCCACCATTGTTAAAACCTTGTTGAGGTTTTTGTTGATCCTTCCATGAGAAATTTGGATGATTTCTCCATGATGAGTTATAGGTGTTTCCATAAGGTTCACCTAAGTAATTAACCTCTGCCATGGCAGGGTTCTCAGGATCATAAGCTTCTTCAAAAGCTGCCTCTCTAGTACTGTTGGATGCATGTTGCAATCCATTCAGATTTTGAGAGATCATGTTGACCTGTTGAGTCAACACTTTGTTCTGAGCCAATATGGCATTCAGAGCATCAATTTCAAGAACTCCTTTCTTCTGAGGTACCCCATTGTTCACGGAATTCCTCTCAGAGGTGTACATAAACTGGTTGTTTGCAACCATGTCAATGAGTTCTTGAGCCTCTTCAGGCGTTTTCTTCAGGTGAATAGATCCACCTGCAGAATGGTCCAATGACATTTTCGAAAATTCAGAGAGACCATAATAGAATATATCTAATATGGTCCATTCTGAAAACATGTCAGATGGACATCTCTTTGTCAGCTGCTTGTATCTTTCCCAAGCTTCATAGAGGGATTCACCATCTTTTTTGTTTGAAGGTTTGAACATCCACTCTCAGCTTGCTCAACTTTTGAGGAGGAAAGAACTTATCTAAGAATGCAGTGACAAGCTTATCCCATGAATCCAGGCTATCCTTGGGTTGTGAATCCAACCATACTCTAGCTCTGTCTCTTACAGCAAAAGGGAAAAGCAAGAGTCTGTAGACTTCAGGATTAACTCCATTTGTCTTAACAGTGTCACAGATCTGCAAGAACTCAGTTAAAAACTGGTAAGGATCTTCAGATGGAAGTCCATAAAACTTGCAGTTTTGTTGCATTAAAGCAACTAGTTGAGGCTTAAGCTCAAAGTTATTGGCTCCAATGGCAGGAATGGAGATGCTTCTTCCATCAAACTTGGACGTTGGCTTTGTGAAGTCACCAAGCATTCTCCTTGCATTATTATTATTATTTTCGGCCATCTCTTCCTCTTGTTCGAAATTTTCTAAAAGGTTGTTTCTCTTAAAGATGTTTTTGGATTGTTGTAATTTAGCTTCTCTTAATCTTCTCTTCAGAGTCCTTTCAGGTTCTGGATCAACTTCAACAAGAGTGCCTTTATCCCTGTTCCTGCTCATATGAAAGAGAAGAAAACAGGAAAAGAAAAAGGAATCCTCTATGTCACAGTATAGAGATTCCTTTATGTTAGTAGAAAAAGAAAGGGGGTAGAAGAATGAAGAAGGGGGTTCGGTTTTTTAGATGAAGAGAGGTGAAGAGAAGTGTTAGTAATTAAATAATTAAATAGAAGAGGAGAAGAGAAGGAAGAATTCGAAAATAAATTTGAAAAAGAAGTTAGTAGTTTTCGAAAATTAAAGGTAATTTGTAATTAAAATTAAAACATGAAACAATTAATTAATTAAAAAGAATTTTTGAAAAAGAAAGAGATATTTTCGAAAATAGAAGAGGGAGAAGTAGTTAGGTGGTTTTGAAAAAGATAAGAAACAAACAAAAAGTTAGTTAGTTGATTGAAAAAGATTTGAAATCAAATTTTGAAAAAGATAGGAAGATAAGAAGTTAGATAAGATATTTTGAAATCAAATTTTTGAAAAAGATAAAATTTTTTTGAAAAAGATAAGATAAAGATAAAATAAAAGTTTTAAGAAAAAGATATTTTGAAAATGATTAAATTTTTTTTTTTTTTTAAAAAAGACTTAACTAACAAGAAACTACAAGATAAGATTCTAGAACTTAAAGATTGAACCTTTCTTAACAAGAAAGTAACAAACTTCAAATTTTTGAACCAATCACATTAATTGTTAGCTAATTTTCGAAAAATTACATATAAAACATAAGAAAAAGATTTTGAAAATAATTTGAAAAATATTTTTGAAATTTTCGAAAAATAAAGAAAAATGAAAAAGATATGATTTTTGAAAAAGATTTTGAAAAGATAAGATTTTTAAAATTGAAATTTTGACTTGACTTGTAAGAAACAACTAATTTTGAAAATTTTTGACCAAGTCAACCCAAAATTTCGAAAATTTGGAGAAAAATAAGGAAAAGATATTTTTGATTTTTAAATTTTTAAAGAAAAACACAAAAATGACCCAAAACATGAAAATTTTGGATCAAGACACAAGATGCATGCAAGAATGCTATGAATGTCAAGATGAACACCAAGAACACTATGAAGATCATGATGAACACCAAGAACATAATTTTGAAAAATTTTTAATGCAAAGAAAACATGCAAGACACCAAACTTAGAAATTTTTAATGCATGGAAAATATGAATGCAAAAATGCACAAGAAAAACAAGAAAATGCACAAAACAAGAAATCATCAAGATCAACAAGAGGACTTATCAAGAACAACTTGAAGATCATGAAGAACACTATGAATGTATGAGATTTTCGAAAAAATGCAAGAATGATTTTTAAAGCATGCAATTAACACCAAACTTAAAAATTAACTCAATACTCAAACAAGAGACATAAAATATTTTTGGTTTTTATGATTTTCTAATTTTTTTTGGATTTTTATTAATTATTTTCGAAAAATAAAGTTTTGAAAAACGAAAAATAAAAAGAAAAATTTTGAAAAAGATTTTTGAAAAGAAAGTTACCTAACCTGAGCAACAAGATGAACCGTCAGTTGTCCATACTCGAACAATCCCCGGCAACGGCGCCAAAAACTTGGTGGACGAAATTGTGATCACTATGTTCTTCTATCTTTTGAGCTTTAGTATGAATATACCCTTAGGGCACTATTTATTTTCTTAACTTGAATTCACAACTCCGTTCAACTAACCAGCAAGTGTACTGGGTCGTCCAAGTAATAACCTTACGTGAGTAAGGGTCGAATCCACAGAGATTGTTGGTATGAAGCAAGCTATGGTCACCTTGTAAATCTCAGTTAGGGAGATTAAAGAGAAATTGTGATTATCATTAAATAAAAAGGAATAATAAAAGGGATAGAAATACTTATGTAGATTCATCGGTAGGAATTTCAGATAAGCGGAATGGAGGTGCTGTAGAGCTCACGGACGCCTGCTCTCCTATTCCTTCTACTCAATCCTTCTTACTCCTTTCCATGGCAAGCTTTGTATAGGGGTTCACCATCAACTGTGGCTACTTTCATCCTCTCGGGGAAATATCCTATGCGGCTGTCACTCGCACAGCTAACCAGTCTGGAGGCATCACCCATGGTTGATAGCTACATCCCATCCTCGCAGTGAAAGCTAATGCTCACGCACTCTGTCACAGTACGGCCAATCACCGGTTGGTTCCCGCTTCCTACTGGAATAGAATCCCTCTTTTGCGTCTGTCACTGACGCCCAGCAGGTTGCAAGTTTGAAGCACGTCACAGTCATTCATTACCGGAATCCTACTCGGACACCACAGACAAGGTAGACTTTCCGGATTCCCAGGATCCTACTCGGAACACCACAGACAAGGTTGGACTTTCCGGATCCTCATAAATGCCGCCATCTATCTAGCTTATACCACGAAGATTCTGTTGGGGAATCTGAGAGATACACATTCAAGCTTTGTTGCATATAGAACGGAAGTGGTTGTCAATCACCCGCGCTCATAAGTGAGAATAATAATGAGGGTTATCTAACTCATCACATTCATCATGTTCTTGGGTACGAATGAATATCTTGGAATAAGAATAAAAGAGAAATTGAATAAAAGAAAGTAGAACTTCATTAATCTTTGAGGTACAGCAGAGCTCCACACCCTTAATTTATGGTGTGCAGAAACTCCACCGTTGAAAATACATAAGCAAAGGGGTTCAGGCATGGCCGAATGGCCAGCCCCCTAAACCGTGATCAATGATCTCCTAAGACGAAGAATAAAACAAAACTGAGACCAAAGATGAGACCAAAGATGTCTAATACAATAGATAAATGTCCTATATATACTAGACTAGCTCCTAGGGTTTACATGAGTAAGTAATTGATGCATAAATCCACTTCCTGGGCCCACTTGGTGTGTGCTTGGGCTGAGCTTGATCAATACACGAGCTAAGGCTTCTCTTGGAGTTGAACTTTGAGTTATGACTTGTTTTGGGCGTTTAACTCCGGATCATGACGTTTTTCTGGCGTTTAACTCCAGAAAGGAGCGTGAACTTGGCGTTTAACGCCAAGTTACGTCGTCATTCTTCGAATAAAGCATGGACTATTATATATTGCTGGAAAGCCCTGGATGTCTACTTTCCAACGCCATTGAGAGCGCGCCATTTGAAGTTCTGTAGCTCCAGAAAATCCATTTTGAGTGCAGGGAGGTCAGAATCCAACAGCATCAGCAGTCCTTTTGTCAGCCTTTTTCAGAGTTTTGCTCAAATCCCTCAATTTCAGTCAGAATTTACCTGAAATCACAGAAAAACACACAAACTCATAGTAAAGTCCAGAAATGTGAATTTAACATAAAAACTAAGGAAAACATCCCTAAAAGTAGCTTAAACTTACTGAAAACTACCTAAAAACAATGCCAAAAAGCGTATAAATTATCCGCTCATCACCAATCCATGGGGCGTATTCATGTTAAGGAAAACTTACCCTTCCCCGCTATGGTGACTGAATTAGTAGCGGCAGCCGGTGTTTACCGAGAGGCTAAGGATCGGAGGACCTCGATCCCGGTCGAGGGAGATGTTATTCCGACCAAGAGGTGCCTCAAGCCTCCGGAAGTCACCAAGGACCTTGGACTGACCAACTCAACTCGCAACACCACTACCTCATCCGCACCACAAAAATCCGCCACCCAATGCCTTGAAGACCTTCATAAGAAGTTGGACTGCTATGAGAGGCGTAACTAGCGCTGATATGCTCACGTGAAGAAGCTTCTAAGCATTATCACCCCACCTATGGAGGAACCTGATATCTCCACATCCACCGTAACTTCAAGCAGAAATAGCGATGACAACGGAGATGAAGGACACTCGGGACTCGGCCACCCATTGCGCATCACCTATAGCACGGAGGATCGTGCTAAGTTTTAAGTGTGGAGAGGTCGGCCGACCAATCTCCGTAGGTAACACCCGAATAAATTTTCGTTCTTTGAACTCCTTTGTAGTTAGGATAGGTTGCATGATTAGGTTTTCTTTGATACCAATTGCATGATAAGTTTACTTGGTTGGAACAATGAAACTCTTTCTTAGGAAACTAATACTTTGGGGCAACCTTGACATTGCCAATTTTGAATATTTTGATGCCAAACTTGCCTGAAGAATTGTATTTTGGAACATGGATTTTGAGTTAAGAACACAAGCTAGTGAGCTTTGAGCCTTGTTTTGTGGCTACATCTTATAGTCACTTATTCTCCTTCTTGTGTGCAATTGTTTTCTCTCTATGAGTGTGATCCTTGCTTTGTTTGAGTCTATATGTCCATTATTATTCCTTGTATTCATGCATTTATATGATTGAGGCCATCATTTCATTAGCTCACTTACCCAAATAGCCTTACCTTTTATCTTCCATTGTTAGCCAACTTTGAGCCTACGCTTAACCCACTTTGTTCTTAATTTAGCACATTACAAGCCTTAAAGCAAAAAACAATAAATGTCCTTAATTTGGATCTTTGATTGGCTTAGGCTAGTGTGTGTGAGCACCATTCAAGTGTGGGAATCTTGGGATATTGGGGGAATAAAAAGGTAGTTTTGTATTGTTATTGGAAACATTAGGAATTGGGTACATACTCATGTATTGATCAAATGTAAAACCTTATGCATTGATGCTCTTGTATATATAAAAAAATAATATGAGAAAAAAGAAAAAAAAAAGAGAAAAAAAAAGAGAACAACAATATGGAAAGGAAAAGAAAAAAAATAGAAAAAGAAAGAAACAAAGAAAAAAAAAGAAAGAAATAAAAAGGGGACAAAATGCCCCAAAGCAAAGTGAAGTCAAATAAAATCAATGCATATGTGTGATAACCAAAAGAAAATGCATGAGTATGTGAAAAAGTGAGAAATGGGTAGTTAGGTTAGCTTTAAAATTGTATAGAATGTCATAGGTTAGGTGGAAAGTTTAAGCTTATCAAAAGATCCAAATTTCAAGCTCACTTAGCCAAATATGCATCCTACCCTGACCCTAGCCCCATTACAACCTAAAGACAAGACCTCATGATATTTGTACATATGCATGGAATAAATGTTGATTGTTAGATGGAGAACAAATCTTGGAAAGCATGATTAGGAGAAAATTGAGAGAATCAACCATAAACACTTGAGCGAATAGAGTGTAAATATTTCCGGTGAGGGTTTGAAAGCTATAATTCTTGTTCCCGGCTCTCACGAGCATTCTTCATGCAAAGTTGCGTATATTGCACTTGATGCCGGAAAATTGGTAAGTCCCACATGTTGGCCACTATCGTACCCTATATGCTTGCATGTATCTTAGGAAGGTTGATTTGTTCCTAACCAAGTAGATAGTAGCACTAGTCATAGTTGCATTCATGTAAGTAGGTTGCACATCATGAGTCTTATACCTTTATGATCCTTCGGTCTTTGGCGTGTCTTTTGCATTTCTCTAAGCATGAGGACATGCTAGAATCTAAGTGTGGGGAGGTTGATAAACCCCATTTTGAGGGTTTATCTTGTATTAATTTCAGGGGTTTTATCAATGAGTCCACACGCTTTTCATATGAAAATACAAGACTTTGTGTTCCTTTCCTAATTTTTGCCTCATGGATGAAAACATGCTTATTTTGCACTAAATTAGATACATTTCTAATCTTCTCTTGGTGCCATTCAATGCCGTGACCTGTGTGTTAAGTGGTTTCAGAATATAGGGCAGGGATGAACCGGAAGAGAGAAGGAGAATAGGCGCAAAGGAAAGGAGCATGAGAAATTGAGCTTTGGGAACTTCAGCAAGGGCGCGTGCGCGTACCTGGCACGCCCGCGTGGATTACGCAGCTAGAAGTTAAAGCCAGAAGCCAAGCCACGAGCCGGCATGTGTAGCGGCTAAGCCATAATCCCCATGGGCGCGCACGCGTACGTTGTGCCTCCGCTCATATTACAAGATGCCCCAGTGGCGCACACGCATGCTTTGCGCGTGCGCGCCGATGCTCGAATATGATTTTTTTAAGAAGTCACGTGACCTGGGCGTGGAGACAGTTGGAGATCTCATTTTGGGGAAGTGCCTTGGCGGGAAGAGCTTAAGAAGACCAGGGATTGAAAGGTTAAGGGACTTTTTGCTCATTTTTTTAG